>NC_084557.2:37705691-37710691 GCF_033978685.3 Nerophis lumbriciformis
TAAGTGTACCCTAGACAGATCATTTTTTGTGAACATAAATAAAAGGCTGACTTGTTCAAAGACCTTGACACTTTATTTCAATCTGCCAGAAAGCATTTTGTTTAGGTAGAAATATCACAGAATACTATTACAAAACATCTTAAACAAAGCATTATAGACAATTTTTCATTGTTTTGTTTGTTAGACCGGATGTGAAGAGTCGCGCTAATATTTTAAAGTATGAGAAAAGACCTGACATATATTTTGACGAAAGTCTCCGATTAAAGTAACTTTACACTTCCTCTCTACCGTCTTTATTTCTGCTGAGCTTTTATTCCATCGTACTAAAGCAGTTAAAATAACAATCGTCATTTTATGTTATAAATGCACTTAACTGTAGTACAAACACAGACGTCAAGCTCTTCCTCTCTGCAAGCAGCAAAGGAAACAGCAGCATTTGTTCCAATAATGTCTTCTCAAGGCAACTGAAGATAAAATTGTTTTGTCTTGTCCTTAGACGTCTATAATGTCCCACTTTCTCTGTGCATTTATGCTCGCTATTTCCCCCACTTGTGGCTCCACAGTAACTGGACGCTATTGCATATCACCACACTACAGAACGGCCTGAGAGTAAAAAGGGGTCAAAACGTACACACGTTTGAAAAATGATCGCCGTTGTTATCGCGTTAACTTTGACAGCCCTAATCAAACGAGAATCAGTACTTTGGAACAATGTTCACAATCTTTATTTGGCTCGTTAGCTCCTTGTTGCAGGCAAGCAAAGGGGGTTGTGGTTGAAAAGAGAGTTGTTATATGTTGGATTCTGGAAAATGTTTGATGCATTGCAACAGTCAGCTTTAATTATTGCCAAAGCTCGATGAATTTTGCACGTCTTGCAAAGCACGTTTGTGAAAAAAGGTGCGCGGCCGTGCTTGGCGTTACGGTCGAGACGGGTGTGATGTGAGGCTGATGTGAGGAGGTGTGAAGTTTGTACACAACAAACCTTAATATTGTTGTCATTAGCTGACAAGAAACAAATCTAATTAATGGCTGTATTTCTTGCAAAAAATGCTAATCTCTCTCCTCCCTCCACCATCACTCCCCGAGACACAAGAAGAAAGTAAATAATGTAAATATTTTTTACTGAGGAAAACTTCAAAGATAGTAACGCACCGGGAGTATGTTTCTATGTACCAAATGAGTTTGATTTCTCAAATTGTTCGTATTTTCAGACCTACATGTGAATTCCCAGTGTCCATGCATACTCTTTAATCAATGCGACTATTGGTCAGACACTGGGAGGCGCTTATTTCCTTGGAGGGCAGAATAATGTATTGCTTTTCCGCTTGACCGATAACGTCACACCAGAAAAGGCATCTGCGACTCCTTACAAGTGAACAGCGTAGCTCTTCTTGTACCTGTTGTACACTGTAATATTGGCAAATTAAGTCGCATTCTACATTTCCTTAGCTACCTACTTAAATAAATCTTTGCTTCTTTATTTTCTCCCAGCGATGCACTTAATAATGTTAATTTGTAATTAATTTGTGAAGCAAATTAACAGACTTCTCTTCATTACAATTGTTTCTATGTTTTTATTGAATGGTATCTGTTACGTTGAGACTGGTGCATGCGTGATAAGAAGGGTTCCCTCCGGCGGCACACACCCACTTGACAAGTCTGATTTTCAATCACATAATCCGGGTGTTTTCAAAAATCGAACATGATCAGATTAAGGTGTTTCTATGGGCTGTAGGATGCCTATTTCGAGTCTAACTATTTGAGAAATGTAACTAATTTAGTGCATGGACACATACTGAGTGACTTGGATAAGTAACTTAAATTTGATTACTGGTTTGGAAATAGTAACGCGTTACTGAAAAACGTGGTCGTATTATTGGTGGCCCTACTATGGACTGGACTCTCACTATTATGTTAGATCCACTATGGACTGGACTCTCACAATATTATGCTAGATCCACTCGACGTCCAAGGTTTCTCATTGTTATCCCATTGGGTTGAGTTTTTTCTTGCCCTGATGTGGGATCTGAGCCGAGGATGTCGTTGTGGCTTGTGCAGCCCTTTGAGACACTCGTGATTTAGGGCTATATAAGTAAACATTGGTTGACATTAATTGATACTAAGCAACCCGTTCCCGGCATCACTGATGATGAGTTTAAGGATTACGGGTTGGACTGTCAATGACAGAAGATAAAGAAGGCGACTCCAAAGAGGAAAGCTATATTTTGAGATTGGTGTTTACGTTGAGCACCGTAATACGATTTTGTAAGAGGACTAAGTAACATCATATTTGGTAAAAAAAATAATTGTAATTAGAATATCAATATTTCACCTATCATAGTGTCAGCTCCACTGTGATTTAGAACTTTAGCCTTGCGTTTGCCAAGTCTTCGTCCAAATTGGGTGTTGTATATAAAGCTCTTTTGGGCAATTGGCACGCAGACAACAGGATTTCAACGTATTATTGACACAATAAATGTGTTTTTTGTACATATTTTTATCTTACAGAAATATTTGAATGGTAATATTAATAATAATAATAGTAATAATTATATAGATTGGTTGTGTATATTCAGCAATGGATCCAAACATTTCCGCTCTAGCTGTGTTATAAACTCCTACAGTCTAAATGTATTTAAAAAAGGTAAATGTTCATAATTCATAACATGATCTTATCAAACAAAAATGTTGTGCAGCGATCCATATCTTTGATCTTTAGTCTTAAAAAAAATTATTTTCACTTTTCACAGAAAGTCAAAGACAAAGGCAAAGACACACTTTGACATTTTTAGACATTTTTATCATTCCATTAAAAATGATCAAAATAAACAGTACTTCAATAACATTATAACTGCATGTACAATATAGTAACTACATTATTACAGTTCTATATTTAGGCACTTACAAATAAATAGAAATTTACATGAAGAATTAGAGTGTTTATACATTGTGAACTATGCGTTATGGTTATAGTGTGTGTGTGTGTATATATATATATATATATATATATATATATATATATATATATATATATATATATATATACACAGTATATGTATATATTATATATTTTTTTGTTTGTTTTAATGTGAGCATGAGCTTTATTTGGTGGTGACACCATCGGACGTCGCTGATTCCCTTGTCTGAAAACTTTGCGTGAGCTCTACGCATGGTTGAAAGAGTGCGGAGGAATAAGGAACCTTTTCCGCAGAGAATTTTGCTATAAATATGAACGTCTGTGGTGAAAGTTACTGTCGTACATTTTATCCTCATTTTTTTGAGCGCAGACACCTTAATAAATGAGGCCCCAGTTGAGTAACTTCTAAATGTATTCAGTTGCTATTTTTTAATGGTACTTGCACAACAACCGTAAATGGTGTGCGTGTAAAAGACAGGGAGGCTCACTTATGACGTTATAACAGGGCTAATGCATATGGGCAGCTAAAATATATAAAAAAAATTATCTACAGCTTGTTTTGATTGATTGAATTGGCATCTATTGACGGTTGAAAAGCTTCTGATGTCATCACAACCTCTGGATCTTTTGTTATCAAGAGGATGCAGGGCAGTGACAATAGCCTTTCATTAGGCCTTCATGTGCAGATGTCGCTGGGAAAATATCCCTTTGAGGTGAAATGGAGACGTCAATGTGAATAAAACACTAATCTGATTCCCATCTGTTGTGTTTGTTTCAATTCGGTCTATATCTCTCAGTTGTTGCTCTAGCTTTCCTGCTCTTTATTTGTCTGTGAAAAGGCAAGATGTGTCCCTGTCACAAATCCATCTTTTACGTGATTAACATGCAAATGTATTTTATTAGGGTGTAAATTGTTGATATTATTATTATTTAAATTATAATTTATAAGATTATTTTTCTTATAAATTGCCAGCAGGATGTCAGATGCTGTGAGAAGTCTGTTTGACAGAATCAATGTTCATTAAATGCGTTCAGCAGGGCTGTCAAAATGACCTTGATAATTAGATAAATCTAGCATCTGGATATTTTATTACGCAATTAACTCATCTGACTTGAAATCCCTAAAATGTCTATGGCAATGCATTTCGGGCAGTTTGTTACCATCACACAATCGCAAGTCAGTTCCTCCAGGAACTTGCAATGTTGCGATCTTGCCAATTCACACACATTCAACCAATCCCCAAGAATTATGTACTGCTTCGCAACTTTTTTCCATGCCCTCAACTTTCCTGCACATTTTCGCCAATGGAATTTGCTCAAACGCGCACGTCAACTGTCAAATCAAAACGTATGTTTGTGTCTTGTATAGATGAAGCAGGAACAACAATAACATCACAACCAACAACATCTTTGTGTAACAATACATCAACTAGTTTTGCTCAAACGCTACAATTTTAATCTTACCACATAATCAATCCTATTTAAGTAATAATAATATTAAAGTTATATTCAGTAATACAATAGCAATCACTTTGATTTAAGTCTGCATATACATTTCAAATGTAATCCAAGGGGAACCTGTAACAAACATAATTAACCATCCATCCATCCATCCATTTTCTACCGCTTATTCCCTTTGGGGTCGCGGGGGGCGCTGGAGCCTATCTCGGCTACAATCGGGCGGAAGGCGGGGTACACCCTGGACAAGTCGCCACCTCATCGCAGGGCCAACACAGATAGACAGACAACATTCACACTCACATCCACACACTAGGGCCAATTTAGTGTTGCCAATCAACTTATCCCCAGGTGCATGTCTTTGGAGGTGGGAGGAAGCCGGAGTACCCGGAGGGAACCCACGCAGTCACCAGTATACCAATAATAAAAATTTGAGCTATCACGATCCCCTTCATGGGTTTGGATCGGAGGACAATATTTGCCGTATCTTTACCACACACAGCTGTGTGCCAGTGTTTGCATGCTAAAGATTGTACTAATGTGAAAGATTCCTCCAAATGATGCACACCCTGGTGGCAAAATTACATTTACGTATTCCTTCTTACACACATGCAGGAGTTGCATG
>NC_084557.2:38998191-39260691 GCF_033978685.3 Nerophis lumbriciformis
TCCCAAGAATCCATTATTTCAAACATTATTAGCCATTTTGTATGAAAAGTTTAGGAGTTATGATTAAAAAACTATCATATTGAGTGTGACAGTTTACTTTCAAAAAGAGTAAAACCTAATTTTTGTTTTTGCAAACTTCACTAAAACAACTGATTCTAGTAAAACTCACATGGATTCAATAATACAGGCATTTTTACACATTTTGCATGTTTATTTTAGAAATTATGATTGAATACATTTTTATGGCTTTTTTCGCATTATCTCAGGATTTTAAGAACCTTACTGTCATATTGAGTAAAAAAATACTTTTTGTGTTTGCAAGCCTTAAGAAAGAATATGTTTCGAGGTAAACTCCCAAGGATCCATTATTTCAAACATTATTAGCCATTTTGCATGAGTGGTTTAGGAGTTATGATTAAAAAATTGTCATATTGAGTGTGACAGTTTACTTTCATAAAGAGTAAAACCTAATTTTTGCTTTTGCAAACCTTACTAAAACAACTGATTCTAGTGAAACTCACATGGATTTAATATTACTGGCATTTTTAGACATTTTGCATTGTTGGTTTAGGAATTATGTTGGAATACATTTTTATTGTTTTTTCGCATTATCTCAGAATTTTAAGAACATTACTGTCATATTGAGTACAAAAAATACTTTTTGTGTTTGCAAGCCTTAAGAAAGCATATGTTTCGAGGAAAACTCCCAAGAATCCATTATTTCAAACATTAGCCCTTTTGCATGAGTGGTTTAGGAGTTATGATTAAAAAATTGTCATATTGAGTGTGACAGTTTACTTTCATAAAGAGTAAAACCTAATTTTTGCTTTTGCAAACCTTACTAAAACAACTGATTCTAGTGAAACTCACATGGATTTAATATTACTGGCATTTTTAGACATTTTGCATTGTTTGTTTAGGAATTATGTTGGAATACATTTTTATTGCTTTTTTCGCATTATCTCAGAATTTTAAGAACATTACTGTCATATTGAGTACAAAAAATACTTTTTGTGTTTGCAAGCCTTAAGAAAGCATATGTTTCAAGGAAAACTCCCAAGGATCCATTATTTCAAACATTATTAGCCATTTTGCATGAGTAGTTTAGGAGTTATGATTAAAAAACTGTCATATTGAGTGTGACAGTTTACTTTCATAAAGAGTAAAACCTAATTTTTGTTTTTGCAAACTTCACTAAAACAACTGATTCTATTAAAAATCACATGGATTCAATAATGCAGGCATTTTTACACATTTTGCATGTTTAATTTAGAAATTATGATTGAATACATTTTTATGGCTTTTTTCGCATTATCTCAGGATTTTAAGAACATTACTGTCATATTGAGTAAAAAAATACTTTTTGTGTTTGCAAGCCTTAAGAAAGAAAATGTTTCGAGGTAAACTCCCAAGGATCCATTATTTCAAACAATATTAGCCATTTTGCATGAGTGGTTTAGGAGTTATGATTAAAAAATTGTCATATTGGTGTGACAGTTTACTTTCATAAAGATTAAAACCTAATTTTTGCTTTTGCAAACCTTACTAAAACAACTGATTCTAGTGAAACTCACATGGATTTAATAATACTGGCATTTTTAGACATTTTGCATTGTTGGTTAAGGAATTATGTTGGAATACATTTTTATTGCTTTTTTCGCAATATCTCAGAATTTTAAGAACATTACTGTCATATTGAGTACAAAAAATACTTTTTGTGTTTGCAAGCCTTAAAAAAGCATATGTTTCAAGGAAAAACTCCCAAGGATCCATTATTTCAAACATTATTAGCCATTTTGCATGAGTAGTTTAGGAGTTATGATTAAAACATTGTCATATTGAGTGTGACAGTTTACTTTCATAAAGAGTAAAACCCAATTTTTGTTTTTGCAAATTTCACTAAAACAACTGATTCTAGTAAAACTCACATGGATTCAATAATACAGGCATTTTTACACATTTTGCATGTTTAGTTTAGAAATTATGATTGAATACATTTGTTTTTCTTTTTTCGCATTATCTCAAGAATTTAAGAACATTACTGTAATATTGAGTACAAAAATACTTTTTGTGTTGCAAGCCTTAAGAAAACATATGTTTCGAGGAAAACTCCCAAGGATCCATTATTTCAAACATTATTAGCCATTTTGCATGAGTAGTTTAGGAGTTATGATTAAAACATTGTCATATTGAGTGTGACAGTTTACTTTCATAAAGAGTAAAACCTAATTTTTGTTTTTGCAAACTTCACTAAAACAACTGATTCTAGTAAAACTCACATGGATTCAATAATACAGACATTTTTACACATTTTGCATGTTTAGTTTAGAAATTATGATTAAATACATTTTTATGGCTTTTTTCGCAATATCTCAGGATTTTAAGAACATTACTGTCATTTTGAGTAAAAAAATACTTTTTGTGTTTGCAAGACTTAAGAAAGCATATGTTTCGAGGTAAACTCCCAAGGATCCATTATTTCAAAAATTATTAGCCATTTTACATGAGTGGTTTAGGAGTTATGATTAAAAAATTGTCATATTGAGTGTGACAGTTTACTTTCATAAAGAGTAAAACCTAATTTTTGCTTTTGCAAACCTTACTAAAACAACTGATTCTAGTGAAACTCACATGGATTTAATATTACTGGTATTTTTAGACATTTTGCATTGTTGGTTTAGGAATTATGTTGGAATACATTTTTATTGCTTTTTTCGCATTATCTCAGAATTTTAAGAACATTACTGTCATATTGAGTACAAAAAATACTTTTTGTGTTTGCAAGCCTTAAAAAACATATGTTTCAAAGAAAACTCCCAAGGATCCATTATTTCAAACAATATTAGCCATTTTGCATGAGTAGTTTAGGAGTTATGATTAAAAAACTGTCATATTGAGTGTGACAGTTTACTTTCATAAAGAGTAAAACCTAAATTTTGTTTTTGCAAACTTCACTAAAACAACTGATTCTAGTAAAACTCACACGGATTCAATAATACAGGCATTTTTACACATTTTGCATGTTTAGTTTAGAAATTATGATTGAATACATTTTTATGGCTTTTTTCGCATTATCTCAGGATTTTAAGAACATTACTGTCATACTGAGTAAAAAAAATACTTTTTGTGTTTGCAAGCCTTAAGAAAGCATATGTTTCGAGGAAAACTCCCAAGAATCCATTATTTCAAACATTATTAGCCATTTTGCATGAATAGTTTAGGAGTTATGATTAAAAAACTATCTTATTGAGTGTGACAGTTTACTTTCATAAAGAGTAAAACCTAATTTTTGTTTTTGCAAACTTCACTAAAACAACTGATTCTAGTAAAACTCACATGGATTCAATAATACAGGCATTTTTACACATTTTGCATGTTTATTTTAGAAATTATGATTGAATACATTTTTATGGCTTTTTTCGCATTATCTCAGGATTTTAAGAACCTTACTGTCATATTGAGTAAAAAAATACTTTTTGTGTTTGCAAGCCTTAAGAAAGAATATGTTTCGAGGTAAACTCCCAAGGATCCATTATTTCAAACATTATTAGCCATTTTGCATGAGTGGTTTAGGAGTTATGATTAAAAAATTGTCATATTGAGTGTGACAGTTTACTTTCATAAAGAGTAAAACCTAATTTTTGCTTTTGCAAACCTTACTAAAACAACTGATTCTAGTGAAACTCACATGGATTTAATATTACTGGCATTTTTAGACATTTTGCATTGTTGGTTTAGGAATTATGTTGGAATACATTTTTATTGTTTTTTCGCATTATCTCAGAATTTTAAGAACATTACTGTCATATTGAGTACAAAAAATACTTTTTGTGTTTGCAAGCCTTAAGAAAGCATATGTTTCGAGGAAAACTCCCAAGAATCCATTATTTCAAACATTAGCCCTTTTGAATGAGTGGTTTAGGAGTTATGATTAAAAAATTGTCATATTGAGTGTGACAGTTTACTTTCATAAAGAGTAAAACCTAATTTTTGCTTTTGCAAACCTTACTAAAACAACTGATTCTAGTGAAACTCACATGGATTTAATATTACTGGCATTTTTAGACATTTTGCATTGTTTGTTTAGGAATTATGTTGGAATACATTTTTATTGCTTTTTTCGCATTATCTCAGAATTTTAAGAACATTACCGTCATATTGAGTACAAAAAATACTTTTTGTGTTTGCAAGCCTTAAGAAAGCATATGTTTCAAGGAAAACTCCCAAGGATCCATTATTTTAAACATTATTAGCCATTTTGCATGAGTAGTTTAGGAGTTATAATTAAAAAACTGTCATATTGAGTGTGACAGTTTACTTTCATAAAGAGTATAACCTAATTTTTGTTTTTGCAAACTTCACTAAAACAACTGATTCTATTAAAACTCACATGGATTCAATAATGCAGGCATTTTTACACATTTTGCATGTTTATTTTAGAAATTATGATTGAATACATTTTTATGGCTTTTTTAGCATTATCTCAGGATTTTAAGAACATTACTGTCATATTGAGTAAAAAAATACTTTTTGTGTTTGCAAGCCTTAAGAAAGAAAATGTTTCGAGGTAAACTCCCAAGGATCCATTATTTCAAACAATATTAGCCATTTTGCATGAGTGGTTTAGGAGTTATGATTAAAAAATTGTCATATTGGTGTGACAGTTTACTTTCATAAAGATTAAAACCTAATTTTTGCTTTTGCAAACCTTCCTAAAACAACTGATTCTAGTGAAACTCACATGGATTTAATAATACTGGCATTTTTAGACATTTTGCATTGTTGGTTAAGGAATTATGTTGGAATACATTTTTATTGCTTTTTTCGCAATATCTCAGAATTTTAAGAACATTACTGTCATATTGAGTACAAAAAATACTTTTTGTGTTTGCAAGCCTTAAGAAAGCATATGTTTCAAGGAAAACTCCCAAGGATCCATTATTTTAAACATTATTAGCCATTTTGCATGAGTAGTTTAGGAGTTATGATTAAAAAACTGTCATATTGAGTGTGACAGTTTACTTTCATAAAGAGTAAAACCTAATTTTTGTTTTTGCAAACTTCACTAAAACAACTGATTCTATTAAAACTCACATGGATTCAATAATGCAGGCATTTTTACACATTTTGCATGTTTCTTTTAGAAATTATGATTGAATACATTTTTATGGCTTTTTTCGCATTATCTCAGGATTTTAAGAACATTACTGTCATATTGAGTAAAAAAATACTTTTTGTGTTTGAAGCCTTAAGAAAGAAAATGTTTCGAGGTAAACTCCCAAGGATCCATTATTTCAAACATTATTAGCCATTTTGCATGAGTAGTTTAGGAGTTATGATTAAAACATTGTCATATTGAGTGTGACAGTTTACTTTCATAAAGAGTAAAACCTAATTTTTGTTTTTGCAAACTTCACTAAAACAACTGATTCTAGTAAAACTCACATGGATTCAATAATACAGACATTTTTACACATTTTGCATGTTTAGTTTAGAAATTATGATTAAATACATTTTTATGGCTTTTTTCGCAATATCTCAGGATTTTAAGAACATTACTGTCATTTTGAGTAAAAAAATACTTTTTGTGTTTGCAAGACTTAAGAAAGCATATGTTTCGGGGTAAACTCCCAAGGATCCATTATTTCAAAAATTATTAGCCATTTTGCATGAGTGGTTTAGGAGTTATGATTAAAAAATTGTCATATTGAGTGTGACAGTTTACTTTCATAAAGAGTAAAACCTAATTTTTGCTTTTGCAAACCTTACTAAAACAACTGATTCTAGTGAAACTCACATGGATTTAATATTACTGGTATTTTTAGACATTTTGCATTGTTGGTTTAGGAATTATGTTGGAATACATTTTTATTGCTTTTTTCGCATTATCTCAGAATTTTAAGAACATTACTGTCATATTGAGTACAAAAAATACTTTTTGTGTTTGCAAGCCTTAAGAAAGCATATGTTTCAAAGAAAACTCCCAAGGATCCATTATTTCAAACATTATTAGCCATTTTGCATGAGTAGTTTAGGAGTTATGATTAAATTACTGTCATATTGAGTGTGACAGTTTATTTTCATAAAGAGTAAAACCTAATTTTTGTTTTTGTAAACTTCACTGAAACAACTGATTCTAGTAAAACTCACATGGATTCAATAATACAGGCATTTTTACACATTTTGCATGTTTAGTTTAGAAATTATGATTGAATACATTTTTATGGCTTTTTTCGCATTATCTCAGGATTTTAAGAACATTACTGTCATATTGAGTAAAAAAAATACTCTTTGTGTTTGCAAGCCTTAAGAAAGCATATGTTTCGAGGAAAACTCCCAAGAATCCATTATTTCAAACATTATTAGCCCTTTTGCATGAGTAGTTTAGGAGTTATGATTAAAAAACTGTCATATTGAGTGTGACAGTTTACTTTCATAAAGAGTAAAACCTAAATTTTGTTTTTGCAAACTTCACTAAAACAACTGATTCTAGTAAAACTCACACGGATTCAATAATACAGGCATTTTTACACAATTTGCATGTTTAGTTTAGAAATTATGATTGAATACATTTTTATGGCTTTTTTCGCATTATCTCAGGATTTTAAGAACATTACTGTCATACTGAGTAAAAAAAATACTTTTTGTGTTTGCAAGCCTTAAGAAAGCATATGTTTCGAGGAAAACTCCCAAGAATCCATTATTTCAAACATTATTAGCCATTTTGCATGAATAGTTTAGGAGTTATGATTAAAAAACTATCTTATTGAGTGTGACAGTTTACTTTCATAAAGAGTAAAACCTAATTTTTGTTTTTGCAAACTTCACTAAAACAACTGATTCTAGTAAAACTCACATGGATTCAATAATACAGGCATTTTTACACATTTTGCATGTTTATTTTAGAAATTATGATTGAATACATTTTTATGGCTTTTTTCGCATTATCTCAGGATTTTAAGAACCTTACTGTCATATTGAGTAAAAAAAAACTTTTTGTGTTTGCAAGCCTTAAGAAAGAATATGTTTCGAGGTAAACTCCCAAGGATCCATTATTTCAAACATTATTAGCCATTTTGCATGAGTGGTTTAGGAGTTATGATTAAAAAATTGTCATATTGAGTGTGACAGTTTACTTTCATAAAGAGTAAAACCTAATTTTTGCTTTTGCAAACCTTACTAAAACAACTGATTCTAGTGAAACTCACATGGATTTAATATTACTGGCATTTTTAGACATTTTGCATTGTTGGTTTAGGAATTATGTTGGAATACATTTTTATTGTTTTTTCGCATTATCTCAGAATTTTAAGAACATTACTGTCATATTGAGTACAAAAAATACTTTTTGTGTTGGCAAGCCTAGAGAAAGCATATGTTTCGAGGAAAACTCCCAAGAATCCATTATTTCAAACATTAGCCCTTTTGCATGAGTGGTTTAGGAGTTATGATTAAAAGATTGTCATATTGAGTGTGACAGTTTACTTTCATAAAGAGTAAAACCTAATTTTTGCTTTTGCAAACCTTACTAAAACAACTGATTCTAGTGAAACTCACATGGATTTAATAATACTGGCATTTTTAGACATTTTGCATTGTTGGTTAAGGAATTATGTTGGAATACATTTTTATTGCTTTTTTCGCAATATCTCAGGATTTTAAGAACATTACTGTCATACTGAGTAAAAAAAATACTTTTTGTGTTTGCAAGCCTTAAGAAAGCATATGTTTCGAGGAAAACTCCCAAGAATCCATTATTTCAAACATTATTAGCCATTTTGCATGAATAGTTTAGGAGTTATGATTAAAAAACTATCTTATTGAGTGTGACAGTTTACTTTCATAAAGAGTAAAACCTAATTTTTGTTTTTGCAAACTTCACTAAAACAACTGATTCTAGTAAAACTCACATGGATTCAATAATACAGGCATTTTTACACATTTTGCATGTTTATTTTAGAAATTATGATTGAATACATTTTTATGGCTTTTTTCGCATTATCTCAGGATTTTAAGAACCTTACTGTCATATTGAGTAAAATAAATACTTTTTGTGTTTGCAAGCCTTAAGAAAGCATATGTTTCGAGGAAAACTCCCAAGAATCCATTATTTCAAACATTATTAGCCATTTTGCATGAATAGTTTAGGAGTTATGATTAAAAAACTATCTTATTGAGTGTGACAGTTTACTTTCATAAAGAGTAAAACCTAATTTTTGTTTTTGCAAACTTCACTAAAACAACTGATTCTAGTAAAACTCACATGGATTCAATAATACAGGCATTTTTACACATTTTGCATGTTTATTTTAGAAATTATGATTGAATACATTTTTATGGCTTTTTTCGCATTATCTCAGGATTTTAAGAACCTTACTGTCATATTGAGTAAAAAAATACTTTTTGTGTTTGCAAGCCTTAAGAAAGAATATGTTTCGAGGTAAACTCCCAAGGATCCATTATTTCAAACATTATTAGCCATTTTGCATGAGTGGTTTAGGAGTTATGATTAAAAAATTGTCATATTGAGTGTGACAGTTTACTTTCATAAAGAGTAAAACCTAATTTTTGCTTTTGCAAACCTTACTAAAACAACTGATTCTAGTGAAACTCACATGGATTTAATATTACTGGCATTTTTAGACATTTTGCATTGTTGGTTTAGGAATTATGTTGGAATACATTTTTATTGTTTTTTCGCATTATCTCAGAATTTTAAGAACATTACTGTCATATTGAGTACAAAAAATACTTTTTGTGTTGGCAAGCCTAGAGAAAGCATATGTTTCGAGGAAAACTCCCAAGAATCCATTATTTCAAACATTAGCCCTTTTGCATGAGTGGTTTAGGAGTTATGATTAAAAAATTGTCATATTGAGGTGACAGTTTACTTTCATAAAGAGTAAAACCTAATTTTTGCTTTTGCAAACCTTACTAAAACAACTGATTCTAGTGAAACTCACATGGATTTAATAATACTGGCATTTTTAGACATTTTGCATTGTTGGTTAAGGAATTATGTTGGAATACATTTTTATTGCTTTTTTCGCAATATCTCAGAATTTTAAGAACATTACTGTCATATTGAGTACAAAAAATACTTTTTGTGTTTGCAAGCCTTAAAAAAGCATATGTTTCAAGGAAAAACTCCCAAGGATCCATTATTTCAAACATTATTAGCCATTTTGCATGAGTAGTTTAGGAGTTATGATTAAAACATTGTCATATTGAGTGTGACAGTTTACTTTCATAAAGAGTAAAACCTAATTTTTGTTTTTGCAAACTTCACTAAAACAACTGATTCTAGTAAAACTCACATGGATTCAATAATAAAGACATTTTTACACATTTTGCATGTTTAGTTTAGAAATTATGCTTAAATACATTTTTATGGCTTTTTTCGCAATATCTCAGGATTTTAAGAACATTACTGTCATTTTGAGTAAAAAAATACTTTTTGTGTTTGCAAGACTTAAGAAAGCATATGTTTCGAGGTAAACTCCCAAGGATCCATTATTTCAAAAATTATTAGCCATTTTGCATGAGTGGTTTAGGAGTTATGATTAAAAAATTGTCATATTGAGTGTGACAGTTTACTTTCATAAAGAGTAAAACCTAATTTTTGCTTTTGCAAACCTTACTAAAACAACTGATTCTAGTGAAACTCACATGGATTTAATATTACTGGTATTTTTAGACATTTTGCATTGTTGGTTTAGGAATTATGTTGGAATACATTTTTATTGCTTTTTTCGCATTATCTCAGAATTTTAAGAACATTACTGTCATATTGAGTACAAAAAATACTTTTTGTGTTTGCAAGACTTAAGAAAGCATATGTTTCAAAGAAAACTCCCAAGGATCCATTATTTCAAACATTATTAGCCATTTTGCATGAGTAGTTTAGGAGTTATGATTAAAAAACTGTCATATTGAGTGTGACAGTTTATTTTCATAAAGAGTAAAACCTAATTTTTGTTTTTGTAAACTTCACTAAAACAACTGATTCTATTAAAACTCACATGGATTCAATAATACAGGCATTTTTACACATTTTGCATGTTTAGTTTAGAAATTATGATTGAATACATTTTTATGGCTTTTTTCGCATTATCTCAGGATTTTAAGAACATTACTGTCATATTGAGTAAAAAAAATACTTTTTGTGTTTGCAAGCCTTAAGAAAGCATATGTTTCGAGGAAAACTCCCAAGAATCCATTATTTCAAACATTATTAGCCCTTTTGCATGAGTAGTTTAGGAGTTATGATTAAAAAACTATCATATTGAGTGTGACAGTTTACTTTCATAAAGAGTAAAACCTAATTTTTGTTTTTGCAAACTTCACTAAAACAACTGATTCTAGTAAAACTCACACGGATTCAATAATACAGGCATTTTTACACATTTTGCATGTTTAGTTTAGAAATTATGATTGAATACATTTTTATGGCTTTTTTTCGCATTATCTCAGGATTTTAAGAACATTACTGTCATATTGAGTAAAAAAAATACTTTTTGTGTTTGCAAGCCTTAAGAAAGCATATGTTTCGAGGAAAACTCCCAAGAATCCATTATTTCAAACATTATTAGCCATTTTGCATGAATAGTTTAGGAGTTATGATTAAAAAACTATCATATTGAGTGTGACAGTTTACTTTCATAAAGAGTAAAACCTAATTTTTGTTTTTACAAACTTCACTAAAACAACTGATTCTAGTAAAACTCACATGGATTCAATAATACAGGCATTTTTACACATTTTGCATGTTTATTTTAGAAATTATGATTGAATACATTTTTATGGCTTTTTTCGCATTATCTCAGGATTTTAAGAACCTTACTGTCATATTGAGTAAAAAAAATACTTTTTGTGTTTGCAAGCCTTAAGAAAGAATATGTTTCGAGGTAAACTCCCAAGGAGCCATTATTTCAAACATTATTAGCCATTTTGCATGAGTGGTTTAGGAGTTATGATTAAAAAATTGTCATATTGAGTGTGACAGTTTACTTTCATAAAGAGTAAAACCTAATTTTTGCTTTTGCAAACCTTACTAAAACAACTGATTCTAGTGAAACTCACATGGATTTAATATTACTGGCATTTTTAGACATTTTGCATTGTTGGTTTAGGAATTATGTTGGAATACATTTTTATTGTTTTTTCGCATTATCTCAGAATTTTAAGAACATTACTGTCATATTGAGTACAAAAAATACTTTTTGTGTTTGCAAGCCTTAAAAAAGCATATTTTTCGAGGAAAACTCCCAAGGATCCATTATTTCAAACATTAGCCCTTTTGCATGAGTGGTTTAGGAGTTATGATTAAAAAATTGTCATATTGAGTGTGACAGTTTACTTTCATAAAGAGTAAAACCTAATTTTTGCTTTTGCAAACCTTACTAAAACAACTGATTCTAGTGAAACTCACATGGATTTAATATTACTGGCATTTTTAGACATTTTGCATTGTTTGTTTAGGAATTATGTTGGAATACATTTTTATTGCTTTTTTCGCATTATCTCAGAATTTTAAGAACATTACTGTCATATTGAGTACAAAAAATACTTTTTGTGTTTGCAAGCCTTAAGAAAACATATGTTTCAAGGAAAACTCCCAAGGATCCATTATTTCAAACATTATTAGCCATTTTGCATGAGTAGTTTAGGAGTTATGATTAAAAAACTGTCATATTGAGTGTGACAGTTTACTTTCATAAAGAGTAAAACCTAATTTTTGTTTTTTGCAAACTTCACTAAAACAACTGATTCTATTAAAACTCACATGGATTCAATAATGCAGGCATTTTTACACATTTTGCATGTTTATTTTAGAAATTATGATTGAATACATTTTTATGGCTTTTTTCGCATTATCTCAGGATTTTAGAACATTACTGTCATATTGAGTAAAAAAAATACTTTTTGTGTTTGCAAGCCTTAAGAAAGCAAATGTTTCGAGGTAAACTCCCAAGGATCCATTATTTCAAACAATATTAACCATTTTGCATGAGTGGTTTAGGAGTTATGATTAAAAAATTGTCATATGGTGTGACAGTTTACTTTCATAAAGATTAAAACCTAATTTTTGCTTTTGCAAACCTTACTAAAACAACTGATTCTAGTGAAACTCACATGGATTTAATATTACTGGTATTTTTAGACATTTTGCATTGTTGGTTTAGGAATTATGTTGGAATACATTTTTATTGCTTTTTTCGCATTATCTCAGATTTTTAAGAACATTACTGTCATATTGAGTACAAAAAATACTTTTTGTGTTTGCAAGCATTAAGAAAGCATATGTTTCAAGGAAAACTCCCAAGGATCCATTATTTCAAACATTATTAGCCATTTTGCACGAGTAGTTTAGGAGTTATGATTAAAAAACTGTCATATTGAGTGTGACAGTTTACTTTCATAAAGAGTAAAACCTAATTTTTGTTTTTGCAAACTTCACTAAAACAACTGATTCTAGTAAAACTCACATGGATTCAATAATACAGGCATTTTTACACATTTTGCATGTTTAGTTTAGAAATTATGATTGAATACATTTGTTTTTCTTTTTTCGCATTGTCTCAAGAATTTAAGAACATTACTGTAATATTGAGTACAAAAATACTTTTTGTGTTTGCAAGCCTTAAGAAAACATCTGTTTCGAGGAAAACTCCCAAGGATCCATTATTTCAAACATTATTAGCCATTTTGCATGAGTAGTTTAGGAGTTATGATTAAAACATTGTCATATTGAGTGTGACAGTTTACTTTCATAAAGAGTAAAACCTAATTTTTGCTTTTGCAAACCTTACTAAAACAACTGATTCTAGTGAAACTCACATGGATTTAATATTACTGGTATTTTTAGACATTTTGCATTGTTGGTTTAGGAATTATGTTGGAATACATTTTTATTGCTTTTTTCGCATTATCTCAGAATTTTAAGAACATTACTGTCATATTGAGTACAAAAAATACTTTTTGTGTTTGCAAGCCTTAAGAAAGCATATGTTTCAAGGAAAACTCCCAAGGATCCATTATTTCAAACATTATTAGCCATTTTGCATGAGTAGTTTAGGAGTTATGATTAAAAAACTGTCATATTGAGTGTGACAGTTTACTTTCATAAAGAGTAAAACCTAATTTTTGTTTTTGCAAACTTCACTAAAACAACTGATTCTAGTAAAACTCACATGGATTCAATAATACAGACATTTTTACACATTTTGCATGTTTAGTTTAGAATTTATGATTAAATACATTTTTATGGCTTTTTTCGCAATATCTCAGGATTTTAAGAACATTACTGTCATATTGAGTAAAAAAATACTTTTTGTGTTTGCAAGACTTAAGAAAGCATATGTTTCGAGGTAAACTCCCAAGGATCCATTATTTCAAAAATTATTAGCCATTTTGCATGAGTGGTTTAGGAGTTATGATTAAAAAATTGTCATATTGAGTGTGACAGTTTACTTTCATAAAGAGTAAAACCTAATTTTTGCTTTTGCAAACCTTACTAAAACAACTGATTCTAGTGAAACTCACATGGATTTAATATTACTGGTATTTTTAGACATTTTGCATTGTTGGTTTAGGAATTATGTTGGAATACATTTTTATTGCTTTTTTCGCATTATCTCAGAATTTTAAGAACATTACTGTCATATTGAGTACAAAAAATACTTTTTGTGTTTGCAAGCCTTAAGAAAGCACATGTTTCAAAGAAAACTCCCAAGGATCCATTATTTCAAAAATTATTAGCCATTTTGCATGAGTGGTTTAGGAGTTGTGATTAAAAAATTGTCATATTGAGTGTGACAGTTTACTTTCATAAAGAGTAAAACCTAATTTTTGCTTTTGCAAACCTTACTAAAACAACTGATTCTAGTTAAACTCACATGGATTTAATATTACTGGTATTTTTAGACATTTTGCATTGTTGGTTTAGGAATTATGTTGGAATACATTTTTATTGCTTTTTTCGCATTATCTCAGGATTTTAAGAACATTACTGTCATATTGAGTAAAAAAAATACTTTTTGTGTTTGCAAGCCTTAAGAAAGCATATGTTTCGAGGAAAACTCCCAAGAATCCATTATTTCAAACATTATTAGCCATTCTGCATGAGTAGTTTAGGAGTTATGATTAAAAACTGTCATATTGAGTGTGACAGTTTACTTTCATAAAGAGTAAAACCTAATTTTTGTTTTTGCAAACTTCACTAAAACAACTGATTCTATTAAAACTCACATGGATTCAATAATACAGGCATTTTTACACATTTTGCATGTTTATTTTAGAAATTATGATTGAATACATTTTTATGGCTTTTTTCGCATTATCTCAGGATTTTAAGAACATTACTGTCATATTGAGTAAAAAAATACTTTTTGTGTTTGCAAGCCTTAAGAAAGAATACGTTTCGAGGTAAACTGCCAAGGATCCATCATTTCAAACATTATTAGCCATTTTGCATGAGTGGTTTAGGAGTTATGATTAAAAAACTATCATATTGAGTGTGACAGTTTACTTTCATAAAGAGTAAAACCTAATTTTTGTTTTTTGTAAACTTCACTAAAACAACTGATTCTATTAAAACTCACATGGATTCAATAATACAGGCATTTTTACACATTTTGCATGTTTATTATAGAAATTATGATTGAATACATTTTTATGGCTTTTTTCGCATTATCTCAGGATTTTATGAACATTACTGTCATATTGAGTAAAAAAATACTTTTTGTGTTTGCAAGCCTTAAGAAAGAATATGTTTCGAGGTAAACTCCCAAGGATCCATTATTTCAAACATTATTAGCCCTTTTGCATGAGTAGTTTAGGAGTTATGATTAAAAAACTGTCATATTGAGTGTGACAGTTTACTTTCATAAAGAGTAAAACCTAATTTTTGTTTTTGCAAACTTCACTAAAACAACTGATTCTAGTAAAACTCACATGGATTCAATAATACAGGCATTTTTACACATTTTGCATGTTTAGTTTAGAAATTATGATTGAATACATTTTTATGGCTTTTTTCGCATTATCTCAGGATTTTAAGAACATTACCGTCATATTGAGTAAAAAAAATACTTTTTGTGTTTGCAAGCCCTAAGAAAGCATATGTTTCGAGGAAAACTCCCCAAAATCCATGATTTCAAACATTATAAGCCATTTTGCATGAATAGTTTAGGAGTTATGATTAAAAAACTATCATATTGAGTGTGACAGTTTACTTTCATAAAGAGTAAAACCTAATTTTTTTTTTGCAAACTTCACTAAAACAACTGATTCTATTAAAACTCACATGGATTCAATAATACAGGCATTTTTACACATTTTGCATGTTTAGTTTAGAAATTATGATTGAATACATTTGTTTTTCTTTTTTCGCATTATCTCAAGAATTTAAGAACATTACTGTCATATTGAGTAAAAAAATACTTTTTGTGTTTGCAAGCCTTAAGAAAGAATATGTTTCGAGGTAAACTCCCAAGGATCCATTATTTCAAACATTATTAGCCCTTTTGCATGAGTAGTTTAGGAGTTATGATTAAAAAACTGTCATATTGAGTGTGACAGTTTACTTTCATAAAGAGTAAAACCTAATTTTTGTTTTTGCAAACTTCACTAAAACAACTGATTCTAGTAAAACTCACATGGATTCAATAATACAGGCATTTTTACACATTTTGCATGTTTAGTTTAGAAATTATGATTGAATACATTTTTATGGCTTTTTTCGCATTATCTCAGGATTTTAAGAACATTACCGTCATATTGAGTAAAAAAAAATACTTTTTGTGTTTGCAAGCCTTAAGAAAGCATATGTTTCGAGGAAAACTCCCAAAAATCCATTATTTCAAACATTATAAGCCATTTTGCATGAATAGTTTAGGAGTTATGATTAAAAAACTATCATATTGAGTGTGACAGTTTACTTTCATAAAGAGTAAAACCTAATTTTTTTTTTGCAAACTTCACTAAAACAACTGATTCTATTAAAACTCACATGGATTCAATAATACAGGCATTTTTACACATTTTGCATGTTTATTTTAGAAATTATGATTGAATACATTTTTATTGCTAATTTCGCATTATTTTAGAATTTTAAGAACATTACTGTCATATTGAGTACAAAAAATACTTTTTGTGTTTGCAAACCTTAAGAAAGCATATGTTTCAAGGAAAACTCCCAAGGATCCATTATTTCAAACATTATTAGCCATTTTGCATGAGTAGTTTAGGAGTTATGATTAAAAAACTGTCATATTGAGTGTGACAGTTTACTTTCATAAAGAGTAAAACCTAATTTTTGTTTTTGCAAACTTCACTAAAACAACTGATTCTATTAAAACTCACATGGATTCAATAATACAGGCATTTTTACACATTTTGCATGTTTATTTTAGAAATTATGATTGAATACATTTTTATGGCTTTTTTCGCATTATCTCAGGATTTTAAGAACATTACTGTCATATTGAGTAAAAAAATACTTTTTGTGTTTGCAAGCCTTAAGAAAGAATATGTTTCGAGGTAAACTCCCAAGGATCCATTATTTCAAACATTATTAGCCATTTTGCATGAGTGGTTTAGGAGTTATGATTAAAAAAACTATCATATAGAGTGTGACAGTTATACTGTCATTATGAGTAAAACCTAATTTTTGTATTATTAAACCTTAAAAACCTCCTTATTCTAGTAAAATTCACAAAGATACAATATTACAGGCATTTTTAGACATAATGCAGGTTTGGTTTTGGAGTTAGGTTCATAACTTTTCATATTTAGTATGACAGTTATACTGTCATATTAAGTAAAAAAAAAAAAAAAAGACTTTTGTCTTTGCAAACCTTACAAAATATTTTTTTTCCAGTAAAACTCACAAAGATACATTTCTCTTATTAGCCATTTTGCATCTGTGGTTTCGGAATTATGTTTAAATAACTGTCAGATACAGAGACAGAGACAGTATACATGGCGAAGGCGTGGCGCAGTTGGGAGAGTGGCTGTTCCAGCAACCTGAGGGTTCTTGGTTCGATCCCCACCTTCTACCAACCTCGTCACGTCCGTTGTGTCCTTGAGGGAGACACTTTACCCTTGCTCCTGATCAGCCTAAGCAGGGAAGCCCAGACTTCCCTCTCCCCAGCCACTTCGTCCAGCTCTTCCTGTGGGACCCCGAGGCGTTCCCAGGCCAGCCGGGAGACATAGTCTTCCCAACGTGTCCTGGGTCTTCCCCGCGGCCTCCTACCGGTCGGACGTGCCCTAAACACCTCCCTATGGAGGCGTTCGGGTGGCATCCTGACCAGATGCCCGAACCACCTCATCTGGCTCCTCTCGATGTGGAGGAGCAGCGGCTTTACTTTGAGCAACCCCCGGATGGCAGAGCTTCTCACCCTATCTCTAAGGGAGAGCCCCGCCACCCGGCGGAGGAAACTCATTTCGACCGCTTGTACCCGTGATCTTGTCCTTTCGGTCATAACTCAAAGCTCATGACCATAGGTGAGGATGGGAACTAGATCGACCGGTAAATTGAGAGCTTTGCCTTCCGGCTCAGCTCCTTCTTCCATTTTGAATGTGGCAGTTATCCGTCATTATGAGTAAAACCTAATTTTTGTATTTGTAATCCTTACCAAAATACCTGATTCTGGTAAAAATCACATAGATTCAATATTACAGACATTTTTAGACGGATTGCAAGTTTGGTTTTAAGAGTTATGTTTTTATAACTTTTTATTTTTAGTGTGACATTTATACTGTCATATTAAAGAAAAAAACAAAACAAATTTGTGTCTTTAAGAAACCTTACAAAATATTTTCTTTCCAGTAAAACTCACAAAGATACATTTCTCCAGGCATTATAGTTATGTTTACATAACCGTCATATTAAGTTTGGCAGTTATACTGTCATTATGAGTAAATCCTATTTTTTGTATTTGTAAACCTTACCAAAATACCTGATTCTAGTAAAACTCACATAGATTCATAATTACAGCCATTTTTAAACGGATTGCAAGTTTGGTTTTGGAGTTTGGTTTTGGAGTTATGTTTATATAACTTTTTTATTTAGTTTGACAGTTATACCGTCATATTGAGTAAAAAAAAATAACTTGTGTCTTTGCAAACCTTACAAAAGATCATTATTCTAGTAAAATTAACAAAGATACATTTCTCCAGGTTTAATAGCCATTTCCATGTGTCGTTTATGAGTTATGTTTAAATAATAAATGTCACTATCAGTAAAACCTAATTTTTTTATTTGTCAACCTTACCAAAATACCTGATTCTGGTAAAACTCACATAGATTCAATATTACAGACATGTTTAGACGGATTGCAAGTTTGATTTTGGAGTTATGTTTATATATTTTTACATGGAGTATGACAGTTATACTGTCATATTGAGTAAAAAAAACTAACGTGTCTTTACAAACCTTACAAAATATTTTTCCCTGTAAACTCACTTTTTTCCAGGCATTTTTAGCCATTTTGCATGTGTGGTTTAGGAGTTATGTTTTCATAACTGTCAGATTGAATGTGACAGTATACTTTCATAGTGAGTAAAACCAAATTTTTGTATTTGAAATCCTTACCAAAATACCTTATTCTGGTAAAAATCACATATATTCAATATTACAGACATTTTTAGACGGATTGCAAGTTTGGTTTTGGAGTTAGGTTTATATAACTTTCATATTTAGTATGACGGTTATACCATCATATTGAGTAAAACAAAACTAACTTGTGTCTTTATAAACCTTACAAATTATTTTTTTCCAGTAAAACTCACAAAGATACATTTCTCTAGGCATTATTAGCCATGTATCATGTTTGGTTTATCAATTATGTTTAAATAACTGTCATGTTGAGTGTGGCAGTTATATTGTCATTATGAATAAAACCTATTTTTTGTATTTGTAAACCTTACCAAAATATCTGATTCTAGTAAAACTCATATAGATACAATATTACAGGAATTTTTAGACATAAAACATGTTTTGTTTTGGAGTTATGTTTATATAACTTTCATATTTAGTATGACAGTTATACCATCATATTGAGTAAAAAAAACTAATTTGTGTCTTTACAATTCTTACAAAATATTTTTTTACCATTAAAATTCACAAAGACACATTTCTCCAGGCATTTATAGTCATTTTGCATTTGTGTTTTAGGAGTTATGTTTAAAAAACTGTCATATTGAGTGTGGCAGTTATATTGTCATTTTGAGTAAAACCTAATTTTTGTATTTGTAAACCTTACCAAAATACCTGATTCTGATAAAACTCACATATATGCAAAATTACAGAAATGTTTAGATGGATTGCATGTTTGGTTTTGGAGTTATGTTTATATAACTTTCATATATAGAGCTATACTGTTAAATTGAGTAAAAAAACTAACTTGTGTCTTTACAAACCTTACAAAATATTTTTTCCAGTAAAACTCACAAAGATACATTCATCCAGTTATTATTAGCCATTTTGTCAGATTGATTGTGACAGTTTACTGTCATTATGAGTAAAACTAATATTTTGTGTTTGTAAACCTTACAAAAACAACTGATTTTAGTAAAACTCACATGGATACAATATTACAAGCATTTTTAGACATAATGCATGTTTTGTTTTGGTGTTATGTTCATTTTACTTTCTAATTTAGTATGACAGTTATACTGTCATATTGGGTAAAAAAAAGTAACTTGTGTCTATACAAACATTACTTCTTTTTTTTTCCCAGTAAAACTCACAAAGATCAATTCTCCAGGCATTATTAGCCATTTTGCATGTGCGGTTAGGAGTTGTGTTTACATAACTGTCCTATTGAATATAGCAGTTATACTGTCATTATGAGTAAAAACTAATTTTTGTATTTGTCAACCTTACCAAAATACTTGATTCTGGTAAAACTCACATAGATACAATAATACAGGCCTATTTAGACATAATGCATGTTTGGTTTTGGAGTTATGTTTATATAACTTTCATATTTAGTATGACAGTTATACCATCATATTGAGTAAAAACCAAATGCATGTTTGGTTTTGGAGTTATGTTTATATAACTTTTACATTGATTATGACAGTTATACCATCATATTGAGTACAAAAAACTAACTTGTGTCTTTACAAACCTTACAAAATATTTGTGTCTAGTAAAACTCACAAAGATACATTTCTCCAGGCATTTTTAGCCATGTTTGGTTTAGGAGTTATGTTAAAATAACTGTCATATCAAATGTTGCAGTTATACTGTCACTATGAGTAAAATCCAAGTTTTGTATTTGTAAACCTTACCAAAATATCTGATTCTGGTAAAACTCACATAGATTCAATATTACAGGCATTTTTAGACATAATGCATGTTTGGATTTGGTGTTATGTTTATACAACTTTTATATTTAGTATGACAGTTATACCATCCTATTGAGTAAAAAAAAAAAATAACTTGTGTCTTTATAAACCTTACAAAAATAAAATGTGTCCAGTAAAACTCACAAAGATACATTTCTCCAGGCATAATTAGCCATTTATCATGTTTGGTTTAGGAGTTATGTTTAAACAACTGTCATATTGAGTGTGGCAGTTATACTGTCATTATGAGTAAAACCTATTTTTTGTATTTGTAAACTTTACCAAAATACCTGATTCTGGTAAAACCCACATTGATACAATATTACAGGAATTTTTAGACATAAAGCATGTTTGGTTTTGGAGTTATGTTTATATAACTTTCATATTTAGTATGACAGTTATACCATTATATATTGAGTAAAAAAAAACTAATTTGTATATTTACAAACCTTACAAATTATTATTTTCCAGTAAAAATCACAAATATACATTTCCCTAGGCATTAGTAGTCATTTTGCATTTGTGTTTTAGGAGTTATGTTTAATTAACTGTCATACTGAGTGTGGCAGTTATATTGTGACTATGAGTAAAACCTAATTTTTGTTTTCATAAACCTTACCAAAATACCTGATTCTGATAAAACTCACATATATTCAATATTACAGGCATTTTTAGACGGATTGCATATTTGGTTTTGGAATTATGTTTATATAACTTTCATTTATATTATGACAGATATATACTGTTAAATTGTGTAAAAAAAACAACTAACTTGTGTCTTTACAAACCTTACAAAATATTGTTTTCCAGTAAAACTCACAAAGATACATTCTTTAAGGCATTATTAGCCATTTTGTCGGATTAATTGTGACAGTATAGTGTCATTATGGGTAAAACTAATATTTTGTATTTGTAAACCTTACAAAAACAAGTGATTCTAGTAAAACTCACATAGATACAAAATTATAAGCATTTTTAGACATAATGCATGTTTGGTGGCAGTCAATGTGGCAGTTATACTGTCATTATGAGTAAAACCTAATGTTTGTATTTGTCAACCTTACCAAAATACCCGATTCTGGTAAAACTCAAAAAGATACAATATTACAGGCATTTTTAGACAAAATGCATTTTGGTTTTGGAGTTATGTTTATATAACTTTCATATTTAGCATGACAGTTATACCATCATATTAAATAAAAAAAAAAATAACTTGTGTCTTTATAAACCTTACACATTATTTTTTTCCAGTAAAACTCACAAAGATGCATTTCTCCAGGCATTATTAGTCATTTATCATGTTTGGTTTAGGAGTCATGTTTAAATAACTGTCATATCAAATGTTGCAGATATACTGTCATTATGAGTAAAACCCAAGTTTTGTATTTGTAAACCTTACCAAAATACCTGATTCTGGCAAAACTCACATAGATTCAATATTACAGGCAGTTTAAGACGGACTGCAAGTTTGGTTTAAGAGTTTGGTTTTGGAATTATGTTTATCTAACTTTCATATTTAGTATGACAGTTATACCATCATCATATAAAAAATGTTTTTCTAGTAAAACTCACAAAGATTCATTTCTCCAGGCATTATTAACCATTTAGCATATTTGGTTTAGGAGTTATGTTTAAATAACTGTTATTTTGAATATGGCAGTTATACTGTCATTATGAGTAAAACCCAATTTTTGTATTTGTAAACCTTACCAAATAACTGATTCTGGTAAAACTCAATTCAAAATTCAATATTACAGGCATTTTTAGACGGATTGCAAGTTTGGTTTTGGTGTTTTATTTATTTAACTTTCAAATTTAGTATGACAGTTATACTGTCATATTGAGAAAAAAAAAGCTAACTTGTGTCTTTACAAACCTTACAAACTATTTTTTTCCTGTAAAACTTACAAAGATACATTTCTCCAGGCATTATTTGACATTTTGCTTCCATGGTTTAGGAGTTATGTTTAAAAAACAGTCAGATTGAATGTGACAGTATAATGTCATAGTAGTTTTTTACTCAATATGCCAGTAATGTTCTTAAAATCCTGAGATAATGCGAAAAAAGCAATACGAATGTTTTTCAACATATTTCCTACACCAAACATGCAACATGTCTAATAATGCCTGAAGACATGTATCTTTGTTAGTTTTACTAGAAATTGTATCTTTTGTAAGTTTTGTAACGACGCAAAATAGTTTTTTTTAATGCAATATAACAGTATAACTGTCAAACTAAATGTAAAAGTTATATAAACATAACTCCAAAACTGAACATGCATTATGTCTAAAAATGCCTAAAATATTGTATCTATGTGAATTTTACCAGAATAAAGTAATTTGGTAAGGTTTACAAATACAAAAATTGGGTTTTTCTCATAATGACAGTATAACTGCTATATTCAATTTTACAGTTATTTAAACATAACTTCCTAACCACACATGCAAATAGGCTAATAAAGCCTAAAACAATGCATCCTTGTGAGTTTTACTCGAAACATATGCTATTTTAAGGCTTGCAAACACAAAAAGTAGTTTTTTACTCATTATGACAGTAATGTTCTTAAAATCCTGAGATAATGCGAAATAAGCAATCAAAATGTTTTTCAACATAATTCCTACACCAAACATGCAACATGTCTAATAATGCCTGGATACATGTATCTTTGTTAGTTATACTAGAAAAAAAATCTTTTGTAAGTTTTGCAAAGACTCAAATTAGTTTTTTTAATACAATATGACAGTATATCTGTCATACCAAATGTGAAAGTTTTATAAACATAACTCCAAAACTGAACATGCATTATGTCTAAAAATGCCTAAAATATTGTATCTATGTGAGTTTTACAAGGATCAGTTAATTTGGTAAGGTGTACAATTACATAAATTAGGGGTTTACTCATAATGACAGTTAACTGCTACATTCAATTTGACTGTTTTTTAAACATAACTCCCTAACCACACATGAGAAATAGGTTAATAAAGCCTAAAACAATGCATCCTTGTGAGTTTTACTCGAAACTTATGCTATTTTAAGGCTTGCAAACACAAAAAGTAGTTTTTTACTCATTTTGACAGTAATGTTCTTAAAATCCTGAGATAATGCGAAATAAGCAAAATGTTTTTCAACATAATTCCTACACCAAACATGCAACATGTCTAATAATGCCTGAAGACATGTATCTTTGTTAGTTTTACTAGAAAAATTATCTTTTGTAAGTTTTGCAAAGAGGCAAATAAGTTTTTTTAATTCAATATGACAGTATAACTGTCATACCAAATATGAAAGTTATACCAACATAACTCCAAAACTGAACATTTATTATGTCTAAAAATGCCTGTAATATTGTATCTATGTGAGTTTCACCAGAATCAGGTAATTTGGTAAGGTTTACAAATACAAAAATTGTTTTTTTTCATAATGACAGTATATCTGCTACATTCAATTTGACTGTTATTTAAACATAACTTCCTAATCACATAAAGCTTACAACAATGCATCCATGTTAGTTTTACTCGAAACATATGCTATTTTAAGGCTTGCAAACACAAAAGGTAGTTTTTTACTCATTATGACAGTAATGTTCTTAAAATCCTGAGATAATGCGAAATAAGCAATAAAAATGTTTTTCAACATAATTCCTACATCAAACATGCAACATGTCTAATAATGCCTGAAGACATGTATCTTTGTTAGTTTTACTAGAAAAATTATCTTTTGTAAGTTTTGCAAAGAGGCAAGTTAGTTTTTTTATTCAATATGACAGTATAACTGTCATACCAAATATGAAAGTTTTATAAACATAACTCCAAAACTAAACTGTCTAAAAATGCCTAAAATATTGTATCTATGTGAGTTTTATAAGAATCAGGTAATTTGGTAAGGTTTACACATACAATTTCTTTTTTTTTCATAATGACAGTATAACTGCTACATTCAATTTGACTGTTATTTAAACATAACTTCCTAATCACACATGCAAATAGGTTAATAAAGCCTAAAATAATGCATCCTTGTGAGTTTTACTCGAAACATTTGCTATTTAAAGGCTTGCAAACACAAAAAGTAGTTTTTTACTCATTATGACAGTAATGTTCTTAAAATCCTGAGATAATGCGAAATAAGCATTAAAAATGTTTTTCAACATAATTCTTACATCAAACATGCAACATGTCTAATAATGCCTGAAGACATGTATCTTTGTTAGTTTTACTAGAAAAATTATCTTTACTAAATTTTGCAAAGAAGCAAGTTAGTTTTTTTAATTCAATAAGACAGTATAACTGTCATACCAAATATGAAAGTTATATAAACATAACTCCAAAACTGAACATGCATTATGTCTAAAAATGCCTGTAATATTGTATCTATGTGAGTTTCACCAGAATCAGGTAATTTGGTAAGGTTTACAAATACAAAATTAGTTTTTTTTCATAATGACAGTATAACGGCTACATTCAATTTGACAGTTTTTTAAACATAACTTCCTAATCACACATGCAAATAGGTTAATAAAGCCTAAAACAATGCATCCTTGTGAGTTTTACTCGAAACATTTGCTATTAATAAGGCTTGCAAACACAAAAATTTGTTTTTTACTGATTATGACAGTAATAAATTGCTAATTATGCCTGGAGAAATGTATCTTTGTGAGTTTCACTGGGAACATTTTTTTTGTAAGGTTTATAAAGACACAAGTTATTTTTTTTTTACTCAATATGATGGTATAACTGTCATACTAAATATAAAAGTTGTATAAACATTACTCCAAAACCAAACATGCTTTAAGTCTAAAAATTCCTGTAATATTGTATCGATGTGGGTTTTACCAGAATCAGGTATTTTGGTAAAGTTTACAAATACAAAAAATAGGTTTTACTCATAATGACAGTATAACTGCATTATTTGATACGACAGTTATTTAAACATAACTCCTGAACCAAACATGCTAAATGGCTATTAATGCCTGGATAAATGTATACAAATATAACTCCAAAACCAAACATGCATTTTGTCTAAAAATGCCTTTAGTATTGTATCTATGTGAGTTTTACCAGAATCAGGTATTTTGGTAAGGTTTAAATATACACAAATTTGGTTTTACTCATAATGACAGTATAACTGCCACATTTAATATGACAGTTATGTAAACATAACTCCTATACCACACATGCAAAATGGTTAATAATGCCTGAAGAAATGTATCTTTGTGATTTTTACCAGAAAAAAATATTTTGTAAGGTCTGTAAAGACAAAAGTTAGTTTTTTTTACTCAATATGATGGTATAACTGTCATACTAAATATGAAAGTTATATAAACATAATTCCAAAACCAAACTCCTAAACCAAACTTGCAATCTGTCTTAAACTGCCTGTAATATTGAATCTATGTGAGTTTTACCAGAATCAGGTATTTTAGTAAGGTTTACAAATACAAAACTTGGGTTTTACTCATAATGACAGTATAACTGCAACATTTGATATGACAATTATTTAAACATAACTCCTAATCCAAACATGATAAATGGCTAATAATGCCTGGAGAAATGTATTTTTGTGAGTTTTACTGGAAACTAATAAGTTGTAAGGTTTATAAAGACACAAGTTAGTTGTTATTATTTATTATGATGGTATAACTGTCATACTAAATATGAAAGTTATATAAACATAACTCCAAAACCAAACATGCATTATGTCTAAAAATGCCTGTTATATTGTATCTATGTGAGTTTTACCAGAATCAGGTATTTTGGTAAGGTTGACAAATATAAAAAATAGGTTTTACTCATAATGACAGTATAACTGCCACATTGACTGCCACCAAACATGCATTATGTCTAAAAATGCCTATAATTATGTATCCATGTGAGTTTTACTAGAATCAGTTGTTTTTGTAAGGTATACAAATACAAACTATTAGTTTTACTCATAATGACAGTATACTGTCACAATTAATCTGACAAAATGGCTAATAATGCCTTGAGGAATGTATCTTTGTGAGTTTTACTGGAAAAAAATATTTTGTAAGGTTTGTAAAGACACAAGTTAGTTTTTTTTTTTTTTTACACAATTTAACAGTATAGCTGTCATACTATATATGAAAGTTTTATAAACATAATTCCAAAACCAAATATGCAATACGTCTAAAAATGCCTGTAATATTGAATATATGTGAGTTTTATCAGAATCAGGTATTTTGGTAAGGTTTACGAATACACAAATTAGGTTTTACTCATAGTGACAGTATATCTGCCACACTCAATATGACAGTTAATTAAACATAACTCCTAAAACACAAATGCAAAATGACTACTAATGCCTAGAGAAATGTATATTTGTGAATTTTACTGGAAAACAATATTTTGTAAGGTTTGTAAAGATACAAATTAGTTTTTTTTTTATTCAATATGATGGTATAACTGTCATACTAAATATGAAAGTTATATAAACATAACTCCAAAACCAAACATGCTTTATGCCTAAAAATTCCTGTAATATTGTATCGATGTGGGTTTTACCAGAATCTGGTATTTTGGTAATTTTTACAAATACAAAAAATAGGTTTTACTCATAATGACAGTATAACTGCCACACTCAATATGACAGTTATTTAAACATAACTCTAAACCAAACATGATAAATGACTAATTATGCCTGGCGAAATGTATGTATGTTTGTGAGTTTTACTGGGAAAATCAAATTTGTAAGGTTTATAAAGACACAAGTTATTTTTTTTTTTACTCAATATGATGGTATAACTGTCATACTTAATATGAAAGTTGTATAAACATAACTCCAAAACCAAACATGCATTATGTCTAAAAATGCCTGCAATATTGTATCTATGTGATTTTTACCAGAATCAGGTATTTTTGGTAAAGTTTACAAATACAAAAATTAGGTTTTACTCACTGTGACAGTAACCGTCACATTCAATCTGACAGTTATTTAAACATACTGTAACTCCTAAACCACAAATACAAAATGGCTAATAATGCCTGGAGAAATGTATCTTTGTGAGTTTTCCTGGGAAAAAAAAAATTGCCTGTAATATTGAATCTATGTGAGTTTTACCAGAATCAGGTATTTTGGTAAGGTTTACAAATACAAAAATTGGGTTTTACTCATAATGACAGTATAACTGCCATATTCAAAATAACAGTTATTTAAACATAACTCCTAAACCAAACATGCTAAATAGCTAATAATGCCTGGAGAAATGTATCTTTGTGAGTTTTACTAGAAAAAAATATTTTGTAAGGTTTGTAAAGACAAAAGTTTTTGTTTTTTTTACTCAATATGATGGTATAACTGTCAAACTAAATATAAAAGTAATATAAACATCATTCCAAAATCAAACTCCTAAACCAAACTTGCTGTCTGTCTTAAACTGCCTGTAATATTGAATCTATATGAGTTTTACCAGAATCAGGTATTTTGGTAAGGTTTACAAATACAACACTTGGGTTGTACTCATAATGACAGTACAACTGCCATATTCAAAATAACAGTTATTTAAACATAACTCCTAAACCAAACATGCTAAATAGCTAATAATGCCTGGAGAAATGTATCTTTGTGAGTTTTACTAGAAAAAAATTTTTTTGTAAGGTTTGTAAATACAAAAGTTTTTGTTTTTTTTACTTAATATGATGGTATAACTGTCAAACTAAATATAAAAGTAATATAAAAATCATTCCTAAACCAAACTCCTAAACCAAACTTGCAATCCGTCTTAAACTGCCTGTAATATTGAATCTATATGAGTTTTACCAGAATCAGGTATTTTGGTAAGGTTTACAAATACAAAACTTGGGTTTTACTCATAATGACAGTATAACTGCATTATTTGATACAACAGTTATTTAAATGTAACTCCTAAACCAAACATGATAAATAGCTAATAATGCCTGGAAAAATGTATACAAACATAACTCCAAAACCAAACATGCATTATGTCTAAAAATGCCTGTAATATTGTATCTATGTGAGTTTTGCCAGAATCAAGAATTTTGGTAAGGTTTATAAATACAAAATTTAGGTTTTACTCATAATGACAGTATAATTGCCACCCTCAATATGACGGTTATGTTAACATAACTCCTAAATCACACATGCAAAATGGCTAATAATGCCTGGAGAAATGTATCTTTGTGAGTTTTACAGGAAAAAAAATATTTTGTAAGGTTTGATAAGACACAAAATAGTTTTTTTTATTCAATATGTTTGTATAACTGTCATAATAAATGTAAAAGTTATATAAACATAACTCCAATACCAAACATGCAATCCGTCTAAAATGCCTGTAATAATGAATCTATGTGAGTTTTACTAGAATCAGGTATTTTGTTAAGGTTTACAAATACAAAAATTAGGTTTTACTCACTATGACAGTATACTGTCACATTCAATCTGACTGTTATATAAACACAAATTCTAAACCACAGATGCAAAATGGCAAATAATAACTGGAGAAATGTATTTTTGTGAGTTTTACTGGAGAAAAAATATTTTGTAAAGTTTGTATAGACACAAGTTAGTTTTTTTTACTCAATATGATGGAAACATGCTTTATGTCTAAAGAAATCCTGTAATATTTTATCCATGTGAGTTTTATCAGAATCAGTTATTTTGGTAATTTTACAAATACAAAAAATATGTTTTACTCATAATGACAGTAAATCTGCCACACTCAATATGACAGTTATTTAAACATAACTCTAAACCAAACATGGTTAATGGCTAATGATGCCTGGAGAAATGTATCTTTGTGAGTTTTACTGGAAAACATTTTTTTAAGGTTTATAAAGACACAAGTTAGTTTTTTTTACTCAATATGACAGTATAACTGTAACACTAAATGTAAAAAATATATAAACATAACTCCAAAACCAAACATGCATTATGTTTAAAAATGCCTGTAATTTTGTATCCATACGAGTTTTACTAAAATCAATTGTTGTAGTAAGGTTTGCAATTACAAAATATTGGTTTTACTCACCATGATAGTATACTGTCACAATCAATTTGACAGTTATTTAAACATAACTACCAAACCACACATGCAAAATGGCTATAATGCCTGGAGAAATGTATCTTTGTGAGATTACTGGAAAAACATATTTTGTAAGGTTTGTAAAGAAACAATTTAGATTTTTTTACTTAATATGATGAGATGGCGACTTTTCCAGGGTGTACACTGCCTTCCGCCCGATTGTAGCTGAGATAGGCTCCAGCGCCCCCCGCGACCCCGAAGGGAATAAGTGGTAGAAAAAATGGATGGATGGATGGACAGTATAACTGTCATACTAAATGTAAAAGTAGTATAAACATAACTCCAAAACCAAACATGCATTATGTCTAAAAATGCCTGTAATATTGTATCCATGTGAGTTTTACTAGAATCAGTTGTTTTTGTAAGTTTTGCAAATACAAAATATTGGTTTTACTCACTATGACAGTATACTGTCACATTCAATTTGACAGTTATTTAAACATAACTTCCTAACCACACATGCAAAAAGGCTAATAAAGCCTAAAACAATGCATCCTTGTGAGTTTTACTCAAAACATATGCTTTTTTAGCTTGCAAATACAAAAAGTAGTTTTTTTTCTCAATATGACAGTGATGTTTTTAAAATCCTGATATAATGCGAAAAAAGCAATAAAATAGTTTTTCAACATAATTCCTAAACAAAACATGCATTATGTCTTAAAATGCCTATAATATTGTATCCAAGTGAGTTTTAGTAGGATCATTTGTTTTTGTAAGGTTTGCAAATACAACATTTTGGTTTTACTCACGATGACAGTATACTGTCACATTCAATCTGACTGTTATTTAAACATAAAATCTAAACCACGGATGCAAAATGGCTAATAATGCCTGGAGAAATGTATTTTTGTGAGTTTTACTGGAAAAAAAATATTTTGTAAGGTTTGTTTGGACACAAGTTAGTTTTTTTTACTCAATATGATGGTATAACTGTCTTACTAAATTTGAAAGTTATATAAACATAACTTCAAAACCAAACATGCAATCCGTCTAAAAATGCCTGTAATATTGAATCTATGTGAGTTTTACCACAAACAGGTATTTTGGTAAGGTTTACAAATACAAAAATTAGGTTTTACTCATAATGACAGTATAACTGCAACGTTCAAAATGACAGTTATTTAAACATAACTCCTAAACCAAACATGCTAAATGGCTAATAATGACTGGAGAAATGCATCTTTGTGAGTTTTACTGAAAAAAACAACATTTTAGTAAGGTTTGTAAAGACACAAGTTAGTTGTTTTTTACTTCATATGACAGTATAACTGTCATACTAAATGTAAAATGTATATAAACAAAACTCCAAAACCAAACATGCATTATGTCTAAAAATGCCTGTAACATTGTATCCATGTGAGTTTTACTAGAATCAGTTGTTTTTTTAAGGTTTGGAAATAGAAAATATTGAATTTACTCACTATGACAGTATGCTGTCACATTCAATCTGACAGTTATTTAAACATAACTCCTAAACCACACATACAAAATGACTAATAATGCCTTTGTGAGTTTTACTGAAAAATATATATATATATTTTGTAAGGTTTGTAAAGACACAAGTTAGTTTTTTTTTTACTTAATATGACAGTATAACTATGATACTAAATATGAAAGTTATATAAACATAACTCCAAAACCAAACATGCATTATGTCTAAAAATGCCTGTAATATTGTATCTATGTGAGTTTTACTACAATCAGGTATTTTGGTAAGGTTTAAAAATACAAAAATAAGGTTTTACTCATAATGACAGTATAACTGCCACACTCAATATGACAGTTATTTAAATATAACTCCTAAACAACACAAGCAAAATGGCTAATAATGCTTGGAAAAAATTGTAAGGTTTGTAAAGACAAGTTATTTTTTTTTACTCAATATGACATTATAACTGTCATACTAAATGTAAAAGTTATATAAACATAACTCCAAAACCAAACATGCATTATATCTAAAAATAACTGTAGTTTTATATTCATGTGAGTTTTACTAGAATCAGTTGTTTTTGTAAGGTTTGCAAATACAAAATATTGGTTTTACTCACTATGACAGTATACTGCTGTCATATTGAGTAAAAAAAAATTGTGTTATAAAAAACCTTACAAAATATTTTTTTCCAGAAAAATTCACAGAGATACATTTCTCCAGGCATTATTAGTCATTTTGAATATGTGGTTTAGGAGTTATGTTTAAATAACTGTCAGATCGAATGTGACAGTATACTGTCATTGTGAGTAAAACCAATATTTTGTATTTGCAAAACTTACAAAAACAACTGATTCTAGTATAACTCACATGGCTACATCATTTCAGGCATTTTGAGATATAATGCATGTTTGGTTTTGGAGTTATGTTTGTATAACTTTTCCATTTAGTATGACAGTTATACTGTCTTTTTGAGTTAGAAAAAATTAACTTGTGTCTTTACAAACCTTACAATTTGTATTTATTTTTTTCCAGCAAAACTCACAAAGATACTTTTCTCCAGGCATTATTAGCCATTTAGCATGTTTTGTTTAGGAGTTATGTTTAAAACAATTTGGCGGTTATCCGTCATTATGAGTAAAACCTAATTTTTGTATTTGTAATCCTTACCAAAATACCTGATTCTGGTAAAAATCAAATATATTCAATCTTACAGCCATTTTTTTACGAATTGCAAGTTTGGTTTTGGAGTTATGTTTATAAAACTTTCATATTTACAGTTATACCATCATATTGAGTTAAAAAAAAACAAAAAACAGTATCTTTACAAACCTTACAAAATATTTTTTTCCAGTAAAAATCACAAAGATACATTTTTCCAGGCATTATTAGTCATTTTGCATTTGTTTTTTAGGAGTTATGTTTAAAAAACTGTCATATTGAGTGTGGCAGTTATACTGTCATTATGAGTAAAACCTAATTTTTGTATTTGTAAACCTTACCAAAATACCTGATTTTGGTTAAACTCACATAGATTCAATATTACAGGCATTTTTAGACGGATTGCAAGTTTGGTTTTAGAGTTATGTGTATATAACTTTCATATTTAGTATGACAGTTATACTGTCAAATAAGGTTTGTAAGGTTTGTAAAGACACAAATTAGTTTTTATTTACTCAATATGATGGTATAACTGTCATACTAAATATGAAAGTTATATAAACATAACTCCAAAACCAAACATGTTTTATGTCTAAAAATTCCCGTAATATTGTATCGGTGTGGGTTTTACCAGAATCAGGTATTTTGGTAAGGTTTACAAATACAAAAAATAGGTTTTATTTATAATGACACACAATACAATAACTACCCCACTCAATATGACAGTTATTTAAACATAACACCTAAACCAAACATGATAAATGGCTAATTATGCCTGGAGAAAAGTATCTTTGTGAGTTTTGGGGAAAAAAAATTGTAAGGTTTATATGGACACAAGTTTTGTTTTTTTTACTCAATATGATGGTATAACTGTCATACTATATATGAAAGTTGTATAAACATAACTCCAAAACCAAACATGCATTATGTCTAAAAATGCCTGCAATATTGTATCTAATGTGATTTTTACCAGAATCAGGTCTTTTTGGTAAGGTTTACAAATACAAAAATTAGGTTTTACTCATGTCACATTCAATCTGACAGTTATTTAAACATAACTCCTAAACCACAAATACAAAATGGCTAATAATGCCTGGAGAAATGTATCTTTGTGAGTTTTCCTGGAAAAAAATAAAAAATTTATAAGGTTTGTAAAGACAAAAGTTAGTTTTTTTTACTTAATATGACAGTAAAACTGTCATCCTAAATATGAAAGTTAAATAAACATAACTCCAAAACCAAACTTGCAATACGTCTAAAAATGCCTGTAATATTGAATCTATGTGAGTTTTACCAGAATCAGGTATTTTGGTAAGGTTTACAAATACAAAACTTGGGTTTTACTCATAATGACAGTATAACTGCCATATTCAAAATAACAGTTATTTAAACATAACGCCTAAACCAAACATGCTATATAGCTAATAATGCCTGGATAAATGTATCTTTGTGAGTTTTACTAGAAAAAAATATTTTGTAAGGTTTGTAAAGACAAAACTTTTTTTTTTTTTTTACTCAATATGATGGTATAACTGTCAAACTAAATATAAAAGTAATATAAACATCTTTCCAAAACCAAACTCCTAAACCAAACTTACAATCCGTCTTAACTTGCCTGTAATTTTGAATCTATATGAGTTTTACCAGAATCAGGTATTTTGGTAAGGTTTACAAATACAAAACTTGGGTTTTACTCATAATGACAGTATAACTGCATTATTTGATATGACAGTTATTTAAACATAACTCCTAAACCAAACATGATAAATAAGCTAATAATGCCTGGAAAAATGTATATAAACATAACTCCAAAACCAAACATGCATTATGTCTAAAAATGCCTGTAATATTGTATCTATGTGAGTTTTACCAGAATCAGGAATTTTGGTAAGGTTTATAAATACAAAAATTAGGTTTTACTCATAATGACAGTATAACTGCCACCCTCAATATGACGGTTATGTTAACATAACTCCTAAACCACACATGCAAAATGGTTAATAATGCCTGGAGAAATGTATCTTTGTGAGTTTTACTGGGGGGAAAAAAATATTTTGTAAGGTTTGTAAAGACACAAGTTAGTTCTTTCTTTCTTAATATGACAATATAAATGTCATACTAAATATTAAAGTTATATAAACATAACTCCAAAACCAAACATGCAACCCGTCTAAAAATGCCTGTGATATTGAATCTATGTGAGTTTTATGAGAATCAGGCATTTTGGTAAGGTTTACAAATACAAAAATTAGGTTTTACTCATAATGACAGTATAACTGCAACGTTCAAAATGACAGTTATTTAAACATAACTCCTAAACCAAACATGCTAAATGGCTAATAATGACTGGAGAAATGCATCTTTGTGAGTTTTACTGAAAAAAACAACATTTTAGTAAGGTTTGTAAAGACACAAGTTAGTTGTTTTTTACTTCATATGACAGTATAACTGTCATACTAAATGTAAAATGTATATAAACAAAACTCCAAAACCAAACATGCATTATGTCTAAAAATGCCTGTAACATTGTATCCATGTGAGTTTTACTAGAATCAGTTGTTTTTTTAAGGTTTGGAAATAGAAAATATTGAATTTACTCACTATGACAGTATGCTGTCACATTCAATCTGACAGTTATTTAAACATAACTCCTAAACCACACATACAAAATGACTAATAATGCCTTTGTGAGTTTTACTGAAAAATATATATATATATTTTGTAAGGTTTGTAAAGACACAAGTTAGTTTTTTTTTTTTTACTTAATATGACAGTATAACTATCATACTAAATATGAAAGTTATATAAACATAACTCCAAAACCAAACATGCATTATGTCTAAAAATGCCTGTAATATTGTATCTATGTGAGTTTTACTACAATCAGGTATTTTGGTAAGGTTTAAAAATACAAAAATAAGGTTTTACTCATAATGACAGTATAACTGCCACACTCAATATGACAGTTATTTAAATATAACTCCTAAACCACACAAGCAAAATGGCTAATAATGCTTGGAAAAAATTGTAAGGTTTGTAAAGACAAGTTATTTTTTTTACTCAATATGACATTATAACTGTCATACTAAATGTAAAAGTTATATAAACATAACTCCAAAACCAAACATGCATTATATCTAAAAATAACTGTAGTATTATATTCATGTGAGTTTTACTAGAATCAGTTGTTTTTGTAAGGTTTGCAAATACAAAATATTGGTTTTACTCACTATGACAGTATACTGCTGTCATATTGAGTAAAAAAAAATTGTGTTATAAAAAACCTTACAAAATATTTTTTTCCAGAAAAATTCACAGAGATACATTTCTCCAGGCATTATTAGTCATTTTGAATATGTGGTTTAGGAGTTATGTTTAAATAACTGTCAGATCGAATGTGACAGTATACTGTCATTGTGAGTAAAACCAATATTTTGTATTTGCAAAACTTACAAAAACAACTGATTCTAGTATAACTCACATGGCTACATCATTTCAGGCATTTTTAGATATAATGCATGTTTGGTTTTGGAGTTATGTTTGTATAACTTTTCCATTTAGTATGACAGTTATACTGTCTTTTTGAGTTAGAAAAAATTAAATTGTGTCTTTACAAACCTTACAATTTTTATTTATTTTTTTCCAGCAAAACTCACAAAGATACTTTTCTCCAGGCATTATTAGCCATTTAGCATGTTTTGTTTAGGAGTTTTGTTTAAAAAAATTTGGCGGTTATCCGTCAATATGAGTAAAACCTAATTTTTGTATTTGTAATCCTTACCAAAATACCTGATTCTGGTAAAAATCAAATATATTCAATCTTACAGCCATTTTTTTACGAATTGCAAGTTTGGTTTTGGAGTTATGTTTATAAAACTTTCATATTTACAGTTATACCATCATATTGAGTTAAAAAAAAAAAAAAAACAGTATCTTTACAAACCTTACAAAATATTTTTTTCCAGTAAAAATCACAAAGATACATTTTTCCAGGCATTATTAGTCATTTTGCATTTGTTTTTTAGGAGTTATGTTTAAAAAACTGTCATATTGAGTGTGGCAGTTATACTGTCATTATGAGTAAAACCTAATTTTTGTATTTGTAAACCTTACCAAAATACCTGATTTTGGTTAAACTCACATAGATTCAATATTACAGGCATTTTTAGACGGATTGCAAGTTTGGTTTTAGAGTTATGTGTATATAACTTTCATATTTAGTATGACAGTTATACTGTCAAATAAGGTTTGTAAGGTTTGTAAAGACACAAATTAGTTTTTATTTACTCAATATGATGGTATAACTGTCATACTAAATATGAAAGTTATATAAACATAACTCCAAAACCAAACATGTTTTATGTCTAAAAATTCCCGTAATATTGTATATGGGTATGGGTGTATATGGGTTTTACCAGAATCAGGTATTTTGGTAAGGTTTACAAATACAAAAAATAGGTTTTATTTATAATGACACACAATACAATAACTACCCCACTCAATATGACAGTTATTTAAACATAACACCTAAACCAAACATGATAAATGGCTAATTATGCCTGGAGAAAAGTATCTTTGTGAGTTTTGGGGAAAAAAAATTGTAAGGTTTATATGGACACAAGTTTTGTTTTTTTTACTCAATATGATGGTATAACTGTCATACTATATATGAAAGTTGTATAAACATAACTCCAAAACCAAACATGCATTATGTCTAAAAATGCCTGCAATATTGTATCTAATGTGATTTTTACCAGAATCAAGTCTTTTTGGTAAGGTTTACAAATACAAAAATTAGGTTTTACTCATGTCACATTCAATCTGACAGTTATTTAAACATAACTCCTAAACCACAAATACAAAATGGCTAATAATGCCTGGAGAAATGTATCTTTGTGAGTTTTCCTGGAAAAAAATAAAAAATTTATAAGGTTTGTAAAGACACAAGTTAGTTTTTTTTACTTAATATGACAGTAAAACTGTCATCCTAAATATGAAAGTTAAATAAACATAACTCCAAAACCAAACTTGCAATACGTCTAAAAATGCCTGTAATATTGAATCTATGTGAGTTTTACCAGAATCAGGTATTTTGGTAAGGTTTACAAATACAAAACTTGGGTTTTACTCATAATGACAGTATAACTGCCATATTCAAAATAACAGTTATTTAAACATAACGCCTAAACCAAACATGCTATATAGCTAATAATGCCTGGATAAATGTATCTTTGTGAGTTTTACTAGAAAAAAATATTTTGTAAGGTTTGTAAAGACAAAACTTTTTTTTTTTTTTTACTCAATATGATGGTATAACTGTCAAACTAAATATAAAAGTAATATAAACATCATTCCAAAACCAAACTCCTAAACCAAACTTACAATCCGTCTTAAACTGCCTGTAATTTTGAATCTATATGAGTTTTACCAGAATCAGGTATTTTGGTAAGGTTTACAAATACAAAACTTGGGTTTTACTCATAATGACAGTATAACTGCATTATTTGATATGACAGTTATTTAAACATAACTCCTAAACCAAACATGATAAATAAGCTAATAATGCCTGGAAAAATGTATATAAACATAACTCCAAAACCAAACATGCATTATGTCTAAAAATGCCTGTAATATTGTATCTATGTGAGTTTTACCAGAATCAGGAATTTTGGTAAGGTTTATAAATACAAAAATTAGGTTTTACTCATAATGACAGTATAACTGCCACCCTCAATATGACGGTTATGTTAACATAACTCCTAAACCACACATGCAAAAATGCTAATAATGCCTAAAACAATGCGTCCTTGTGAGTTTTACTCGAACATATGCTTTTTTAAGGCTTGCAGTTACAAAAAGTAGTTGTTTACTCAATATGACAGCAATGTTCTTAAAATCCTCTAATAATGCGGAAAAAGCAATACAAATGTTTTTCAACATAATTCCTAAACCAAACATGCAAAAATTAAAAAAAAAGCCTGTAGACATGTGTCTTTGTTAGTTTTAATAGGACAAATATATTTTGTAAGGTTTGCAAAGTTGCAAGTTAGTTTTTTTAATTCAATATGACTATAACTTTCATACTAAATATGAAAGTTACATAATTCCAAAACTAAACATGCATTATGTTAAAAAATGCCTAAAAGTCTGTATCTATGTGAGTTTTACCAGAATCAGGTAATTTGGTAAGGTTTACAAATACAAAAATTAGGTTTTACCCATAATGACAGTATAACTTCTCTAATCAATTTGACATTTATTTAAACATAACTTCCTAACCACACATGCAAAAAGGCTAATAAAGCCTAAAACAATGCATCCTTGTGAGTTTTACCTGAAACATATGCTTTTTTAAGGCTTGCAATTACAAAAAGTAGTTTTTTTGCTCAATATGACAGTGATGTTTTTAAAATCCTGATATAATGCGAAAAAAGCAATAAAAGAGTTTTTCAACATAATTCCTAAACCAAACATGCATTATGTCTTAAAATGCCTATAATATTGTATCCAAGTGAGTTTTAGTAGAATCATTTGTTTTTGTAAGGTTTGCAAATACAACATTTTGGTTTTACTCACTATGACAGTATACTGTCACATTCAATCTGACTGTTATTTAAACATAAATTCTAAACCACAGATGCAAAATGGCCAATAATGCCTGGAGAAATGTATTTTTGTGAGTTTTACTGGAAAAAAAAATATTTTGTAAGGTTTGTTTGGACAAAAGTTTTTTTTTTTTACTCAATATGATGGTATAACTGTCTTACTAAATTTGAAAGTTATATAAACATAACTTCAAAACCAAACATGCAATCCGTCTAAAAATGCCTGTAATATTGAATCTATGTGAGTTTTACCATATTCAGGTATTTTGGTAAGGTTTACAAATACAAAAATTAGGTTTTACTCATAATGACAGTATAACTGCCACGTTCAAAATGACAGTTATTTAAACATAACCCCTAAAACAAAAATGCTAAATGGCTAATAATGACTGGAGAAATGCATCTTTGTGAGTTTTACTGAAAAAAAAAAAAAATATTTTGTAAGGTTTGTAAAGACACAAGTTAGTTTTTTTTACTCTATATGACAGTATAACTGTCATACTAAATGTAAAATGTATATAAAAAAACCTCCAAAACCAAACATGCATTATGTCTAAAAATTCCTGTAACATTGCATCCATGTGAGTTTTACTAGAATCAGTTGTTTTTTTAAGGTTTGCAAATACAAAATATTGGTTTTACTCACTATGACAGTATGATGTCACATTCAAACTGACAGTTTTTTAAACATAACTCCTAAACCACACATACAAAATGACTAATAATGCCTGGAGAAATGTATCTTTGTGAGTTTTACTGAAAAAAAAAAATATATTTTGTAAGGTTTGTAAAGACACAAGTTAGTTTTTTTTACTCAATATGACAGTATAACTGTCATACTAAATATGAAAGTTATTTAAACATAACTCCAAAACCAAACATGCATTATGTCTAAAAATGCCTGTAATATTGTAACTATGTGAGTTTTACTACAATCAGGTATTTTGGTGAGGTTTACAAATACAAAAATAAGGTTTTACTCATAATGACAGTATAACTGCCACACTCAATATGGCAGTTATTTGAACTTGAATACACCTCACGGTGATGCTTGGACACATCATCAGTGATAAACCCGGGGTCATAGGGTGTTTCGGGTCTTTAATCATCAGACACCCTCGCCCGGGCGACCCAGCCGGGGGTGATCAGACCCCGGCCTGTGTCCAAGTAGCGCACCACGGATCCCCCCTACGGATCCACAGCCACCGGGAGGCCTTTTCTGCGGCCTCTAGGATGTTCTTGGTGGCTTTTCTCGACTGCAGTCCTCTAATCCCAAGGATTCTGAACACACGCTGTAGTGAGTGACCAGCAAAACCCCTGCACCCAATTTCGACTGGTTCACAGCGGGCTCTCCAGCCGTTACTCCGACACTCTACAGTGAGCTCAGCGTATTTGGCCCTCTTACGCTCATTTGCTTCGTCAATTCGCTCCTCCCAGGGGACAGTCAGCTCCAGTAGCACCACTTGCTTGGTTGACTCCGATGTTAACACCATGTCTGGGCGGAGTGACGTGGTAGCGATATTGGCCGGGAACTTGAGTTGCCTTCCCAGGTCAACATGGAGCTGCCAGTCACGAGCGGTGGCCAGGAGCCCTCCTGAGAAGTTGGGCTGACAGCTTGCCTTCTGTCCTGCTCTGATGAAGGTGATTGACTGCTTCGGGGCGGCCTGGGACTTGCTGTTTTGTATCGCTGCGCAGATAGAATCCGCCAGGGCTTTTAAAACTTGGTCGTGGCGCCAGCGATACCGCCCCTCCCCTAGTGCCTTTGGGCAACAGCTCAGGATGTGCTCCAAGGTGCCCCTCCTCTGGCACAGTTTGCACTCCGGAGTGTCTGCTAGGCCCCAGATGTGCAGGTTGGCGGGGCATGGGAGGACATCGTACACAGACTGTATGAGGAATTTTGTGCGCAGAGGTTCAGCTCTCCAGAGCTCTGCCCAGGTGAGTTTTCGAGGTTCTGCATGCTCCCACCTTGTCCACGCCCCTTGTTTGGACATGCTGACCATCCGGCAGCAACGTTCTTCCTCCACCTCTGCACGGATCTCCTCTTGGACCAGTTGGCGCTTCTCCTTGCCACGGGCCCGGTCCCAACGTGGCTTTGGAAAGCTGCCGAGGCCTGCCCTCCCCCTTGCCACAGTACCCAACAAGGTTTTGTGCCTCAGCCGCGCCTCTGCTCTGCTTACGGCTTCTTGTGCCTGCCATTTCCTCCCGGTCTTAACAACGATTCCTGCCGAGGCTACCTTGACATCTGCGGAGTCCCTGTACATCATTACCTCTCTGGAGCGGGTGACCTTGAATTCCTCCGACAGTCCCCTGAGAGGGAGCTGCAGCTTGGTGGAATGGCCATAAAGAGCAATGCTGCTTAAGGACCGAGGGAGCCCCAGCCATCTCCTTAGGAACTGGCTGATGGTCTTCTCTAGTACCTCAACCGTTGTCATTGGTACCTCGTAGATTAAAAGAGGCCAGAGTATTCTAGGCAAGACTCCGTGTTGGTACATCCAGGCTTTAAACTTTCCTGGGAGACCAGATTTGTCGATGGCTGTGAGCCATGAGGTCAGGTCGCTCTTTGTCTGCTGTAAAGCCACTGCGTCCTTCAGGGAGCTATCAAAGATCTTGCCCAGGCTCTTGACAGGTCTTTCGGTCACCGTTGGAATCAAGTAGCCTCCAACAGTAAAGCGGAAATGGTCGGCCACTTTACCTTTCTTTAGGACCAGAGACCTGGACTTTGCTGGCTTGAAGCTCATCTTTGCCCATGTGATGAGCCGTTCAAGCCCCTGGAGGAGCCACCTGCACCCAGGCACAGATGTGGTCATCACTGTCAAGTCATCCATAAAAGCTCTTATGGGGGGCTGCCGGGTCCCAGATCTTGATTTTGGCCCTCTGCATTCAACCTCCGCAGACTTGACAATCATGTTCATTGCCAAGGAGAAGAGTGACACTGAGATTGTACAACCAGTGATTATGCCCTTCTCCAGGCGGTGCCAGGCAGATGTTACTTGGCTTGAGGAGACTCTTGCTTCGAAGTTGTTGTAGTAGTCCATGATGAGGTTGCAGATTTTCCCAGGAACATGGTGTCTTGTCAGAGCTATTTCAACAAGTTTGTGCGGGATAGATCCGTAGGCGTTGGTTAAGTCAAGCCAGAGAGTTGCCAAATCTCCTTTGCTCTCCCTTGCCTCCCGGATCAACTGTGTCACCACTCCTGTATGCTCCAGGCACCCAGGCACTCCAGGTACTCCCCCCTTCTGGACAGAGGTGTCTATGTAGGCGTTCTTCAAGAGGAACTCGGTAAGTCGTTGGGACAGGATCTTAAAGAAAATCTTGCTCTCAACGCTGAGCAGCGAGATTATACGAAACTGCTCGATGTTGCTGGAGTTCTCTTCCTTCGGGATCCAGACGCCTTCCGCGTATCTCCACTGGGCAGAGACTTTCCCTCTCCGCCAAATCACCTTCAAGATCTTCCACAGACGCTTGAGGAGCTGTGGACACTGCTTGTAGACCTTGTAGGGTACACCGCTGGGGCCGGGAACCGAACCAGATCTTGCAGCTTTCACAACTTCCTTAACCTCTGCCAGGGTGGGTTCATCACTGTTGAAATGGGACACTGGATCTGCTGGAGTCACCAGTGCCTCAGAAGGGCCAAGCTCTTGATCCCTTGAAAAGTCACTGAAGGTGGCATTGAGATGATGGTCAATCTCTTCTACAGGGCAAGCAAGGTGACCACTTCGCTTCTGGCCCAAAAGCCTCTTAGTAAAGGTGAAGGGGTTGCCAATGAAGGCGCTTCGCTTCCGTGCCCTTTCCTTTCCCCTCCTTCGGTGCCATTCGGCCCTTCTCAACGTGATGAGCTTCTTTCTTACGATGTTAGTGAGTTCCGACAGAGGAGTTCTCTCCTCTTCCTTGGCTGCCTTAAACTGACGTCTTAAGGATTTGAGTTCTTGCCTCAACTCGCTTATCTTGACTTCCCGCCGATTGAGTTTTGCTGGGTTTCTAGCTGCTCCTTGCTTCTGTTCCACTCCAAAACGCTCACCTCCTATGCTCATTATGAGGGAGCACATGGTTTGGAGTTTCTGGTCAGCGTCACCCTTCGAAATGGATTCCAGGGTTTCATCTACGTCCTCATCCAGCTTGGTCCACTCCTTGCTGTTAGCGACAGGCCACTTCACCCGGCGGTGTTCCGATTTTCTGCTTGGTGGGGGGAAACGTGTTGCTTGGAGGTTCCGGGTACTGTGGGGAGACTCCGGACCTGGCTCCTCCTCCGTCTGACCAAGTTCTGCAGCAGGCACAACAGGAACTGTTGCATCGGCTGCCGTTTCTGAGCGTCGCTTCACTTGTTCCCTCCCAAGGCAGGCCATCTTGGTCTGGTGGATCTTCAGACCTCTCGAGTTCTTGCAGACCTTGCCGCATATGCAGACTGCGCTCGTTATCCGTTGTCCATTTGCTTGGGTCATAACCATTAAATCCGTCCGGTTGGGATGCTCATCCTCCCCCCCTCTCGGGCATCCCTGGGGGTATTTTCTTGTAGGGTTCTTCGTAGCAAGATTTGGGTGCCCCCTCGCGGGAGCTGTAGGTCAGGGAGCTGGCCTTCCCTACCCCGGTTGCCGTCTCTCCGGGCTGTCCACTGTCTCTCCAGTTGTCACCACTCTTTTCGTGGACGTCATCCAGCCTTTCCTGGAGGTCACTGGCTCAGCCAGATGTGATAGAACTTGAATACACCTCACGGTGATGCTTGGACACGTCATCAGTGATAAACCCGGGGTCATAGGGTGTTTCGGGTCTTTAATCATCAGACACCCTCGCCCGGGCGACCCAGCCGGGGGTGATCAGACCCCGGCCTGTGTCCAAGTAGCGCACCACGGATCCCCCCTACGGATCCACAGCCACCGGGAGGCCTTTTCTGCGGCCTCTAGGATGTTCTTGGTGGCTTTTCTCGACTGCAGTCCTCTAATCCCAAGGATTCTGAACACACGCTGTAGTGAGTGACCAGCAAAACCCCTGCACCCAATTTCGACTGGTTCACAGCGGGCTCTCCAGCCGTTACTCCGACACTCTACAGTGAGCTCAGCGTATTTGGCCCTCTTACGCTCATTTGCTTCGTCAATTCGCTCCTCCCAGGGGACAGTCAGCTCCAGTAGCACCACTTGCTTGGTTGACTCCGATGTTAACACCATGTCTGGGCGGAGTGACGTGGTAGCGATATTGGCCGGGAACTTGAGTTGCCTTCCCAGGTCAACATGGAGCTGCCAGTCACGAGCGGTGGCCAGGAGCCCTCCTGAGAAGTTGGGCTGACAGCTTGCCTTCTGTCCTGCTCTGATGAAGGTGATTGACTGCTTCGGGGCGGCCTGGGACTTGCTGTTTTGTATCGCTGCGCAGATAGAATCCGCCAGGGCTTTTAAAACTTGGTCGTGGCGCCAGCGATACCGCCCCTCCCCTAGTGCCTTTGGGCAACAGCTCAGGATGTGCTCCAAGGTGCCCCTCCTCTGGCACAGTTTGCACTCCGGAGTGTCTGCTAGGCCCCAGATGTGCAGGTTGGCGGGGCATGGGAGGACATCGTACACAGACTGTATGAGGAATTTTGTGCGCAGAGGTTCAGCTCTCCAGAGCTCTGCCCAGGTGAGTTTTCGAGGTTCTGCATGCTCCCACCTTGTCCACGCCCCTTGTTTGGACATGCTGACCATCCGGCAGCAACGTTCTTCCTCCACCTCTGCACGGATCTCCTCTTGGACCAGTTGGCGCTTCTCCTTGCCACGGGCCCGGTCCCAACGTGGCTTTGGAAAGCTGCCGAGGCCTGCCCTCCCCCTTGCCACAGTACCCAACAAGGTTTTGTGCCTCAGCCGCGCCTCTGCTCTGCTTACGGCTTCTTGTGCCTGCCATTTCCTCCCGGTCTTAACAACGATTCCTGCCGAGGCTACCTTGACATCTGCGGAGTCCCTGTACATCATTACCTCTCTGGAGCGGGTGACCTTGAATTCCTCCGACAGTCCCCTGAGAGGGAGCTGCAGCTTGGTGGAATGGCCATAAAGAGCAATGCTGCTTAAGGACCGAGGGAGCCCCAGCCATCTCCTTAGGAACTGGCTGATGGTCTTCTCTAGTACCTCAACCGTTGTCATTGGTACCTCGTAGATTAAAAGAGGCCAGAGTATTCTAGGCAAGACTCCGTGTTGGTACATCCAGGCTTTAAACTTTCCTGGGAGACCAGATTTGTCGATGGCTGTGAGCCATGAGGTCAGGTCGCTCTTTGTCTGCTGCAAAGCCACTGCGTCCTTCAGGGAGCTATCAAAGATCTTGCCCAGGCTCTTGACAGGTCTTTCGGTCACCGTTGGAATCAAGTAGCCTCCAACAGTAAAGCGGAAATTTAAATATAACTACTAAACCACACATGCAAAATGGCTAATATTGCTTGGAAAAATGTGTATTTGTGAGTTTTACTGGAAAAAAAAAAGTAAGGTTTGTAAAGACACAAGTTATTTTTTTTACTCAATATGACATTATAACTGTCATACTAAATGTAAAAGTTATATAAACATAACTCCAAAACAAAACATGCATTATATCTAAAAATGCCTGTAATTTTGTATCCATGTGAGTTTTACTAGAATCAGTTGTTTTTGTAAGGTTTGCAAATACAAAATATTGGTTTTACTCACTAAGACAGTATACTGCTGTCATATTGAGTAAAAAAAACAAAAAAACGTGTCATAACAAACCTTACAAAATATTTTTTTCCAGAAAAATTCACTGAGATACATTTCTCCAAGCATTATTAGTCATTTAAATGTGTGGTTTAGGAGTTATGTTTAAATAACTGTCAGATTGAATGTGACAGTATACTGTCATAGTGAGTAAAACCAATATTTTGTATTTGCAAAACTTACAAAAACAACTGATTCTAGTAAAACTCATATGGATACATCATTTCAGGCATTTTTAGACAAAATGCATGTTTGGTTTTGGAGTTATGTTTATATAACTTTTCCATTTAGTATGACAGTTATACAAACATATTAAATAAAAAAAAAGTATTTTGTGTCTTATCAAACCTTACAAAATATTTTTTTTCCTGTAAAATTCACAAAGATACATTTCTCCAGGCATTATTAGCCATTTTGAATGTGTGTTTTAGGAGTTATGTTAACATAACCGTCATATTGAGGGTGGCAGTTATACTGTCATTATGAGTAAAACCTAATTTTTGTATTTATAAACCTTACCAAAATTCCTGATTCTGGTAAAACTCACACAGATACAATATTGCAGGCATTTTTAGACATAATGCATGTTTGGTTTTGGAGTTATGTTTATATAACTGTCATTTTGAATGTGGCAGTTATACTGTCATTATGAGTAAAAAAACTAACTTCTGTCTTTACAAACTTTACAAAATATTTTTTTTCCCAGTTAAACTCACAAAGATACATTTCCCCAGGCATTATTAGCCATTTAACATGTTTGGTTTAGGAGTTATGTTTAAATAACTGTCATATTGAGTGTGACAGTTATACTGTCATTATGAGTAAAACCTATTTTTTGTATTTGTAAACCTTACCAAAATACCTGATTCTGGTAAAACCCACATTGATACAATATTACAGGAATTTTTAGACACAAAGTATGTTTGGTTTTGGAGTTATGTTTATATAACTTTTATATTTAGCATGACAGTTATACCATCATATTGAGTAATAAAACACTAATGTGTATCTTTACAAACCTTACAAAATATTGTTTTCCAGTAAAATTCACAAATATACATTTCTCTAGGCATTATTAGTCATTTTGCATTTGTGTTTTAGGAGTTATGTTTAAATAACTGTCATATTGAGTGTGGCAGTTATACTGTCACTATGAGTAAAACCTAATTTTTTGATTTTTAAACCTTACCAAAATACCTGATTCTGATAAAACTCACATATAATAAATATTACAGACATTTTTAGACGGTTTGCATGTTTGGTTTTGGAGTTAAGTTTATAAAACTTTCATATATGGTATGACAGCTATACTGTAAAATTAAGTAAAAAAAAAACTAACTTGTGTCTTTACAAACCTTACAAAATATTTGTTCCAGTAAAATTCACAAAGATACATTCCTCCAGGCATTATTAGCCATTTTGTCAGATTGATTGTGACATTATACTCTCATTATGAGAAAAACTAATTAACCTTACAAAAACAACTGATTCTAGTAAAACTCATGTAGATACAAAATTATAGGAATTTTTAGACATAATACATGTTTGGTTTTGGAGTTATGTTTAAATAATTGTCATATTGAATGTGGCAGTTATACTTATCATTATGAGTAAAACCTAATGTTTGTATTTGTCAACCTTACCAAAATACCTGATTCTGGTAAAACTCAAAAAGATACAATATTACAGGCATTTTTAGACAAAATGCATTTTGGTTTTGGAGTTATGTTTATATAACTTTCATATTTAGTATGACAGTTATACCATCATATTAAATAAAACAAATAACTTGTGTCTTTATAAACCTTACATATTATTTTTTTCCAGTAAAACTCACAAAGATACTTTTCTCCAGGCATTATTAGTCATTTATCATGTTTGGTTTAGGAGTCATGTTTAAATAACTGTCATATCAAATGTTGCAGTTATACTGTCATTAAGAGTAAAACCCAAGTTTTGTATTTGTAAACCTTACCAAAATAACTGATTCTGGTAAAACTCACATATATTCAATATACAGGCATTTTTAGACGGATTGCAAGTTTGGTTTTGGTGTTATATTTATTCAACTTTCATATTTAGTATGACAGTTATACTGTCATATTGAGTAAAAAAAAGCTAACTTGTGTCTTTACAAACCTTACAAACTATTTTTTTCCTGTAAAACTTACAAAGATACATTTCTCCAGGCATTATTTGACATTTTACTTGCATGGTTTAGGAGTTATGTTTAAATAACAGTCAGATTGGATGTGACAGTATACTGTCATAGTGAGTAAAACCTATTTTTTGTATTTGTAAACCTTACCAAAATACCTGATTCTGGTAAAACTCACATAGATACAATATTACAGGTAATTTTAGACAAAATTCATGTTAGTTTTTGGAGTTATGTTCATATAACTTTCATATTTAGTATGACGGTTATACCATCATATTGAGTAAAAAAAGAAAAACTACCTCGTGTCTTTATAAACCTTACAAAAAAAATTTTTTCCTGTAAAACTCACAAAGATACATTTCTCCAGGCATTATTAGCCATTTATCATGTTTGGTTTAGGAATTATGTTTAAATACCTGTCATGTTAAATGTGGCAGTTATATTGTCATTATGAGTAAAACCTATTTTTTGTATTTGTAAACCTTACCAAAATACCTGATTCTGGTAAAACTCACTTAGATACAATATTACAGGAATTTTTAGACATAAAACATGTTTGGTTTTGGAGTTATGTTTATATAACTTTCATATTTAGTATGACAGTTATACCATCATATTAAGTAAAAAAAATAATTTGTGTCTTTACAAACCTTACATAATTTTTTTTTTCATTAAAATTCACAAAGATGCATTTTTCCAGGCATTATTAGTCATTTTGCATTTGTTTTTTAGGAGTTATGTTTAAAAAACTGTCATATTGAGTGTGGCAGTTATACTGTCATTATAAGTAAAACCTAATTTTTGTATTTGTAAACCTTACCAAAATACCTGATTTTGGTTAAATTCACATAGATTCAATATTACAGGCATTTTTAGACGGATTGCAAGTTTGGTTTTAGAGTTATGTGTATATAACGTTCATATTTAGTATGACAGTTATACTGTCAAATTGAGTAAAAAATAACAAACTTGTACTTTTACAAACCTTACAAAATATTTTTTTCCAGTAAAATTCACAGAGATACATTTTTCCAGGCATTATTAGTCATTTTGCATGTGTGGTTTAAGAGTTAAGTTTAATTAGCTGTCAGATTGAATGTGACAGTATACTGTCATAGTGAGTAAAACCAATATTTTGTATTTGCAAAACTTACAAAAACAACTGATTCTAGTAAAACTCACATGGATACAATATTACAGGCATTTTTATACATAATGCATGTTTGGTTTTGGAGTTAGCGACAATCGGGCAGAAGGCGGGGTACACCCTGGAAACGTCGCCACCTCATCATATTAAGTAAAAAAAAAACTAAATTGTTTCTTTACAAACCTTACAAAATATGTTTTTCCAGTAATCTCACAAAGATACATTTCTCCAGGCATTATAGCCATTTCGCATGTGTGGTTTGGTAGTTATGTTTAAATAACTGTCAAATTGAATGTGACAGTATACTATCATGGTGAGTAAAACCAATATTTTGTAGTTGCAAACCTTACTACAACAATTGATTTTAATAAAACTCGCATGGATACAAAATTACAGGCATTTATAAACATAATGCATGTTTGGTTTTGGAGTTATATATATATATTTTTTTACATTTAGTATTACAGTTGTACTGTCATATTGAGTAAAAAAAAAACTAACTTGTGTATTTATAACCTTAAAAAACATTTTTTTCCAGTAAAACTCACAAAGATACATTTATTTCTCCAAGCATTATTAGCCATTAACTATGTTTGGTTTAGAGTTATGTTTCAATAACTGTCATATTGAGTGTGGCAGATATACTGTCATTATGAGTAAAACCTGTTTTTTGTATTTGTAAAATTACCAAAATAACTGATTCTGATAAAACTCACATGGATAAAATATTACAGGATGTTTTAGACATAAAGCATGTTTCCATCATATTGAGTAAAAAAAACTAACTTGTGTCTATACAAACCTTACAAAATATTTTTTTTTCCAGTAAAACTCACAAAAATACATTTCTCCAGTTATTATTAGCCATTTTGCATCTGTGGTTTAGAATTTGTGTTTAAATAACAGTCAGATTGAATGTGACAGTATACTGTCATAGTGAGTAAAACCTAATTGTTTTATTTGTAAACCTTAACAAAATACCTGATTCTAGTAAAACTCACATAGATTCAATATTACAGGCATTTTTAGACGGATTGCATAATTGGTATTGGAGTTATGTTTATATAACTTTTACATTTATTATGACAGTTATACAAACATATTGAATAAAAAAACCTATTTTGTGTCTTATCAAACCTTACAAAATATTTTTTTTCCTGTAAAACTCACAAAGATACATTTCTCCAGGCATTATTAGCCATTTTGCATGTGTGGTTTAGGAGTTATGTTAACATTACCATAATATTGAGGGTGGCAGTTATACTGTCATTATGAGTAAAACCTAATTTTTGTAATTATAAACCTTACCAAAATTCCTGATTCTGGTAAAACTCACATAGATACAATATTACAGGCATTTTTAGACATAATGCATGTTTGGTTTTGGAGTTATGTTTATATACATTTTTCCAGGCATTATTAACTATTTATCATGTTTGGTTTAGGAGTTATGTTTAAATAACTGTCATATCAAATAATGCAGTTATACTGTCATTATGAGTAAAACCCAGGTTTTGTATTTGTAAACCTTACCAAAATACCTGATTCTGGTAAAACTCATATATATTCAATATTACAGGCAGTTTAAGACGGATTGAAAGTTTGGTTTAGGAGTTTGGTTTTGGAATTATGTTTATATTACTTTTATATTTAGTATGACAGTTATACCATCATATTGAGTAAAAAAAAATAACTTTTGTCTTTACAAACCTTACAAAATATTTTTTTCTAGTAAAACTCACAAAGATACATTTCTCCAGGCATTATTAGCTATTTATCATGTTTGGTTTAGGAGTTATGTTTAAATAACTGTCATATCAAATAATGCAGTTATACTGTCATTATGAGTAAAACCCAAGTTTTGTATTTGTAAACCTTACCAAAATACCTGATTCTGGTAAAACTCATATAGATTCAATATTACAGGCAGTTTAAGACGGATTGCAAGTTTGGTTTAGGAGTTTGGTTTTGGAATGATGTTTATATTACTTTTATATTTAGTTTGACAGTTATACCATCATATTGAGTAAAACAAAAAAACTTTTGTCTTTACAAACCTTACAAAATATTGTTTTCTAGTAAAACTCACAAAGATACATTTCTCCAGGCATTATTAGCTCTTTAGCATGTTTGGTTTAGAAGTTATGTTCAAATAACTGTTATTTTGAATATGGCAGTTATACTGTCATTATGAGTAAAACCCAATTTTTGTATTTATAAACCTTACCAAAATTCCCGATTCTGGTAAAACTCACATAGATACAATATTACAGGCATTTTTAGACATAATGCATGTTTAGTTTTGGAGTTATGTTTATATACATTTTTCCAGGCATTATTAGCTATTTATCATGTTTGGTTTAGGAGTTATGTTTAAATAACTGTCATATCAAATAAAGCAGTTATACTGTCATTATGAGTAAAACCCAAGTTTTGTATTTGTAAACCTTACCAAAATACCTGATTCTGATAAAACTCACATATATTCAATATTACAGGCATTTTTAGATGGATTGCATATTTGGTTTTGGAATTATGTTTATATAACTTTCATATGTAGTATGACAGCTATACTGTTAAATTGTGTAAAAAAACAAACTAACTTGTGTCTTTACAAACCTTACAAAATATTTTTTCCAGTAAAATTCACAAAGATACATTCCTCAAGGCATTATTAGCCATTTTGTCAGATTAATTGTGACAGTATACTGTCATTATGAGTAAAACTAATATTTAGTATTTGTAAACCTTACAAAAACAACTGATTCTTGTAAAACTCACATGGATACAAAATTATAAGCATTTTTAGACATAATGCATGTTTGGTTTTGGAGTTATGTTTATATAACTTTCATATTTAGTATGACAGTTATACCATCATATTGAGTAAAAAAAACCTAACTTTTGTCTTTACAAACCTTACAAAATATTTTTTTCTAGTAAAAATCACAAGGATACATTTCTCCAGGCATTATTAGCCATGTATCATGTTTGGTTTAGGAATTATCTTTAAATAACTGTGGAGTCTTGTGGAGTGTGGTAGTTATATTGTCATTATGAGTAAAACCTATATTTTGTATTTGTAAACCTTACCAAAATACCTGATTCTGGTAAAACTCATATAGATACAATATTACAGGAATTTTTAGACATAAAACATGTTTGGTTTAGGAATTATGTTTAAATAACTGTCATATTGAATGTGACAGTATACTGTCATAGTGAATAAAACCAATATTTTGAATTTGCAAACCTTACAAATACAACTGATTCTAGTTAAACTCACATGAATACAATATTACAGGCATTTTAAGACATAATGCTTGTTTGGTTTTGGAGTTATGTTTATAATTTTTTTACATTTAGTATGACGGTAATACTGTCATATTGAGTAAAAAAAAAAATAACTTGTGTCTTTACAAACCCATCCATCCATCCATTTTCCACCACTTATTCCCTTTGGGCTCGCGGGGGGCGCGGGAGCCTATATCAGTTACGATCGGGCGGAAGGCGGCGTACACCCTGGACAAGTCGCCACCTCATCGCAGTCTTTACAAACCTTACAAAATTTATTTTTTTCCTGTAAAACTTAAAAAGATACATTTCTCCAGGCATTATTAACCATTTTGCATGTGTGGTTTAGGAGTTATGTTTACATAACTGTCATATTGAATGTGGCAGTTATACTGTCATTATGAGTAAAACCTAATTTTTGTTTTTGTAAACCTTACCAAAATACCTGATTCTAGTAAAACGAACATAGATTAATTGGTTTTGGAGTTATGTTTATATAACTTTCATATTTAGTATGACAGTTATATCATCATATTGAGTAAAAAATTGAACTTGTGTCTTTATAAACCTTACAATTTCGTTTTTTTCCAGTAAAACTCACAAAGATACATTTCTCCAGGCATTATTAACCATTTTGCCTGTGTGGTATAGGAGTTATGTTTACATAACTGTCATATTAAATGTGGCAGTTATACTGTCATTATGAGTAAAACCAAGTTTGTGTTTATGTAAACCTTACCAAAATACCTGATTCTGGTAAAACTCACACACATACAATACTAAAGGCATTTTTAGACATAATGCATGTTTGGTTTTGGAGTTATGTTTGTATACATTTCTCCAGGCATTGATAGCCATTTAGCATGTTTGGTTCAGGAGTTATGTTTAAATAACTGTTATTTTGAATATGGCAGTTATACTGTCACTATGAGTAAAACCTAAATTTTGTATTTATAAACCTTACCAAAATACCTGATTCTGGTAAAACTCACATAGATACAATATTACAGGCATTTTTAAACATAATGCATGTTTGGTTTTGGATTTATGTTTATATACATTTTTCCAGGCATTATTAGCCATTTATCATGTTTGGTTTAGGAGTTATGTTTAAATAACTGTCATATCAAATAATGCAGTTATACTGTCATTATGAGTAAAGCCCAAGTTTTGAATTTGTAAACCTTACCAAAAATACCTGATTCTGGTAAAAATCACATAGATACAATATTACAGCCATTTTTAGACATAATGCATGTTTGGTTTTGGAGTTATGTTTATACAACTTTCATATTTAGTATGACAGTATACCATCATATTGAGTAAATAAAACAAAAAAACTTGTGTCTTTATAATCCTTACAATTTTTTCCCCCCCAAAACTCACAAAGATACATTTCTCCAGGCATATATAGCCATTGATCATGTTTGGTTTAGGAGTTATGTTTAAATAACTGTCATATTGAGTGTGGCAGTTATTGTATTGTGTGTCACTATAAATAAAAAACTATTTTTTGTATTTGTAAACCTTACCAAAATACCTGATTCTGGTAAAACCCACACCGATAAAATATTACAGGAATTTTTAGACATAAAGCATGTTTGGTTTTGGAGTTATGTTTATATAACGTTCATATTTAGTATGACAGTTATACCATCATATTGAGTAAAAAAACAAACTAATTTTTATCTTTACAACTCTTACAAAATATTGTTTTCCATTAAAATTCACAAATATACATTTCTCTAGGCATTATTAGTCATTTTGCATTTGTGTTTTAGGAGTTATGTTTAAATAACTGTCATATTGAGTGTGGCAGTTATATTGTCACTATGAGTAAAACCTAATTTTTGTATTCGTAAACCTTACCAAAATACCTGAATCTGATAAAGCTCACATATATTCAATATTACAGGCATTTTTAGATGGATTGCATATTTGGTGTTGGATCTATGTTTATATAACTTTCATATATAGTATGACAGCTAAACAGTTAAATTGTGTAAAAAAAACTAACTTGTGTCTTTACAAACCTTACAAAATATTTTTCCAGTAAAACTCACAAAGATACATTCCTCAAGGCATTATTAGCCATTTTGTCAGTATACTGTCATTATGAGTAAAACTAATATTTTGTATTTGTAAACCTTACAAAAACAACTGATTATAGTAAAAATCACATGGATACAAAATTATAAGCATTTTTAAACACAACATGTTTGGTGGCAGTCAATGTGGCAGTTATACTGTCATTATGAGTAAAACCTAATTTTTGTAATTGTAAACCTTACCAAAATACCTGATTCTGGTAAAACTCACATAGTAAAGGCATTTTTAGACATAATGTATGTTTGGTTTTGGAGTTATATTTATATAACTTTCATATTTAGTATGACAGTTATACTATCATATTAAGTAAAAAAACCTAATTTGTGTCTTTACAAACCTTACAAAATATTTTTTTTTTCATTAAAATTCACAAAGATACATTTTTCCAGGCATTATTAGTCATTTTGCATTTGTTTTTTAGGAATTATGTTTAAATAACTGTCATGTTGAGTGTGGCAGTTATATTGTCATTATGAGTAAAACCTATTTTTTTGTATTTGTAAACCTTACCAAAATACCTGATTCTGGTAAAACTCATATAGATACAATATTACAGGCATTTTTAGACATAATGCATGTTTGGTTTTGGAGTTATGTTTATACAACTTTCATATTTAGTATGACAGTATACCATCATATTGAGTAAATAAAACAAAAAAACTTGTGTCTTTATAATCCTTACAATTTTTTCCCCCCCAAAACTCACAAAGATACATTTCTCCAGGCATATATAGCCATTGATCATGTTTGGTTTAGGAGTTATGTTTAAATAACTGTCATATTGAGTGTGGCAGTTATTGTATTGTGTGTCACTATAAATAAAAAACTATTTTTTGTATTTGTAAACCTTACCAAAATACCTGATTCTGGTAAAACCCACACCGATAAAATATTACAGGAATTTTTAGACATAAAGCATGTTTGGTTTTGGAGTTATGTTTATATAACGTTCATATTTAGTATGACAGTTATACCATCATATTGAGTAAAAAAACAAACTAATTTTTATCTTTACAAATCTTACAAAATATTGTTTTCCATTAAAATTCACAAATATACATTTCTCTAGGCATTATTAGTCATTTTGCATTTGTGTTTTAGGAGTTATGTTTAAATAACTGTCATATTGAGTGTGGCAGTTATATTGTCACTATGAGTAAAACCTAATTTTTGTATTCGTAAACCTTACCAAAATACCTGAATCTGATAAAGCTCACATATATTCAATATTACAGGCATTTTTAGATGGATTGCATATTTGGTGTTGGATCTATGTTTATATAACTTTCATATATAGTATGACAGCTAAACAGTTAAATTGTCTAAAAAAAACTAACTTGTGTCTTTACAAACCTTACAAAATATTTTTCCAGTAAAACTCACAAAGATACATTCCTCAAGGCATTATTAGCCATTTTGTCAGTATACTGTCATTATGAGTAAAACTAATATTTTGTATTTGTAAACCTTACAAAAACAACTGATTATAGTAAAAATCACATGGATACAAAATTATAAGCATTTTTAAACATAACATGTTTGGTGGCAGTCAATGTGGCAGTTATACTGTCATTATGAGTAAAACCTAATTTTTGTAATTGTAAACCTTACCAAAATACCTGATTCTGGTAAAACTCACATAGTAAAGGCATTTTTAGACATAATGTATGTTTGGTTTTGGAGTTATATTTATATAACTTTCATATTTAGTATGACAGTTATACTATCATATTAAGTAAAAAAAACCTAATTTGTGTCTTTACAAACCTTACAAAATATTTTTTTTTTCATTAAAATTCACAAAGATACATTTTTCCAGGCATTATTAGTCATTTTGCATTTGTTTTTTAGGAGTTATGTTTAAATAACTGTCATGTTGAGTGTGGCAGTTATATTGTCATTATGAGTAAAACCTATTTTTTTGTATTTGTAAACCTTACCAAAATACCTGATTCTGGTAAAACTCATATAGATACAATATTACAGGAATTTTTAGACATAAAACATGTTTGGTTTAGGAGTTATGTTTAAATAACTCAGATTGAATGTGACAGTATATTATCATAGTGAGTTAAACCAATATTTTGTATTTGCAAACCTTACAAAAACAACTGATTCTAGTTAAACTAACATGAATACAATATTACAGGCATTTTTAGACATAATGCATTTTTGGTTTTGGAGTTATGTTTATCATTTTTTTACATTTAGTATGACAGTTTTACTGTCATATTGAGTAAGAAAAAAATAACTTGTGTCTTTACAAACCCATTCATCCATCCATTTTCTACCGCTTATTCCATTTGGGGTCACGGGGGGCGCTGGGGCCTATCTCAGCTACAATCGGGCGGAAGGCGGGGTACACCCTGGACAAGTCGCCATCTCATCGCAGTCTTTACAAACCTTACAAAAAAAAATTTTTTCTCCTGTAAAACTTAAAAAGATACATTTCTCCAGGCATTATTAACCATTTTGCATGTGTGGTTTAGGAGTTATGTTTACATAACTGTCATATTGAATGTGGCAGTTATACTGTCATTATGAGTAAAACCTATTTTTTGTTTTTGTAAACCTTACCAAAATACCTGATTCTAGTAAAACGAAAATAGATTCATTGGTTTTGGAGTTATGTTAATATATAACTTTCATATTTAGTTTGACAGTTATATCATCATATTGAATAAAAAATGTAACTTGCATCTTTATAAACCTTACAAATTCGTTTTTTCCAGTAAAACTTACAAAGATACATTTCTCCAGGCTTTATTAACCATTTTGCATGGTTGGTATAGGAGTTATGTTTACATAACTGTCATATTAAACGTGGCAGTTATACTGTCAGTATGAGTAAAACCAAATTTGTGTATATGTAAACCTTACCAAAATACCTGATTCTGGTAAAACTCACATAGATACAATATTACAGGCATTTTTAGACGTATTGCAAGTTTGGTTTTGGAGTTTTTATTTAACTTTTATATTTAGTATGCCAGATATACTGTCATATTAAGTAAAAAACTAACTTGTGTCTTTACAAACCTTACCATTTTTTTTTTTTTTTCCAGGAAAACTCACAAAGATACATTTCTCCAGGCATTATTAGCCATTTAACATGTTTGGTTTAGGAGTTATGTTTTAACTGTCATATTGAGTGTGGCAGTTATACTGTCATTATGAGTAAAACCTATTTTTTGTATTTGTAAACCTTACCAAAATATCTGATTCTGGTAAAACCCACATCCATACAATATTACAGGAATTTTTAGACATAAAGTATGTTTGGTTTTGGAGTTATGTTTATATAACTTTCATATTTAGTATGACAGTTATACCATCATATTGAGTAATAAAACACTAATTTGTATCTTTACAAACCTTACAAAATATTGTTTTCCAGTAAAATTCACAAATATACATTTCTCTAGGCATTATTAGTCATTTTAAATTTGTGTTTTAGGAGTTATGTTTAAATAACTGTCATATTGAGTGTGGCAGTTTTACTGTCACTATGAGAAAAACCTAATTTTTTGATTTGTAAACCTTACCAAAATACCTGATTCTGATAAAACTTACATATAATTAATATTACAGACATTTTTAGACGGATTGCATGTTTGGTTTTGGAGTTATGTTTATAAAACTTTCATATATAGTATGACAGCTATACTGTAAAATTAAGTAAAAAAAAACTAACGTGTGTCTTTACAAACCTTACAAAATATTTGTTCCAGTAAAATTCACAAAGATACATTCCTCCAGATATTATTAGCCATTTTGTCAGATTGATTGTGACAGTATACTCTCATTATGAGTAAAACTAATAATTTGTATTTGTAAACCTTACAAAAACAACTGATTCTAGTAAAACTCACGTAGGAGTTTAATAGGAATTTTAAGACATAATGCATGTTTGGTTTTGGAGTTATGTTTAAATAATTGTCATATTGAATGTGACAGTATACTGTCATTATGAGTAAAACCTATTGTTTGTATTGTCACTATGAGTAAAACCTAATTTTTGTATTCGTAAACCTTACCAAAATACCTGAATCTGATAAAGCTCACATATATTCAATATTACAGGCATTTTTAGATGGATTGCATATTTGGTGTTGGATCTATGTTTATATAACTTTCATATATAGTATGACAGCTAAACAGTTAAATTGTGTAAAAAAAACTAACTTGTGTCTTTACAAACCTTACAAAATATTTTTCCAGTAAAACTCACAAAGATACATTCCTCAAGGCATTATTAGCCATTTTGTCAGTATACTGTCATTATGAGTAAAACTAATATTTTGTATTTGTAAACCTTACAAAAACAACTGATTATAGTAAAAATCACATGGATACAAAATTATAAGCATTTTTAAACACAACATGTTTGGTGGCAGTCAATGTGGCAGTTATACTGTCATTATGAGTAAAACCTAATTTTTGTAATTGTAAACCTTACCAAAATACCTGATTCTGGTAAAACTCACATAGTAAAGGCATTTTTAGACATAATGTATGTTTGGTTTTGGAGTTATATTTATATAACTTTCATATTTAGTATGACAGTTATACTATCATATTAAGTAAAAAAAACCTAATTTGTGTCTTTACAAACCTTACAAAATATTTTTTTTTTCATTAAAATTCACAAAGATACATTTTTCCAGGCATTATTAGTCATTTTGCATTTGTTTTTTAGGAGTTATGTTTAAATAACTGTCATGTTGAGTGTGGCAGTTATATTGTCATTATGAGTAAAACCTATTTTTTTGTATTTGTAAACCTTACCAAAACACCTGATTCTGGTAAAACTCATATAGATACAATATTACAGGAATTTTTAGACATAAAACATGTTTGGTTTAGGAGTTATGTTTAAATAACTCAGATTGAATGTGACAGTATATTGTCATAGTGAGTTAAACCAATATTTTGTATTTGCAAACCTTACAAAAACAACTGATTCTAGTTAAACTAACATGAATACAATATTACAGGCATTTTTAGACATAATGCATTTTTGGTTTTGGAGTTATGTTTATCATTTTTTTACATTTAGTATGACAGTTTTACTGTCATATTGAGTAAGAAAAAAATAACTTGTGTCTTTACAAACCCATTCATCCATCCATTTTCTACCGCTTATTCCATTTGGGGTCACGGGGGGCGCTGGAGCCTATCTCAGCTACAATCGGGCGGAAGGCGGGGTACACCCTGGACAAGTCGCCATCTCATCGCAGTCTTTACAAACCTTACAAAAAAAAAATTTTTCTCCTGTAAAACTTAAAAAGATACATTTCTCCAGGCATTATTAACCATTTTGCATGTGTGGTTTAGGAGTTATGTTTACATAACTGTCATATTGAATGTGGCAGTTATACTGTCATTATGAGTAAAACCTATTTTTTGTTTTTGTAAACCTTACCAAAATACCTGATTCTAGTAAAACGAAAATAGATTCATTGGTTTTGGAGTTATGTTAATATATAACTTTCATATTTAGTTTGACAGTTATATCATCATATTGAATAAAAAATGTAACTTGCATCTTTATAAACCTTACAAATTCGTTTTTTCCAGTAAAACTTACAAAGATACATTTCTCCAGGCTTTATTAACCATTTTGCATGGTTGGTATAGGAGTTATGTTTACATAACTGTCATATTAAACGTGGCAGTTATACTGTCAGTATGAGTAAAACCAAATTTGTGTATATGTAAACCTTACCAAAATACCTGATTCTGGTAAAACTCACATAGATACAATATTACAGGCATTTTTAGACGTATTGCAAGTTTGGTTTTGGAGTTTTTATTTAACTTTTATAATTAGTATGCCAGATATACTGTCATATTAAGTAAAAAACTAACTTGTGTCTTTACAAACCTTACAATTTTTTTTATTTTTTTTCCAGGAAAACTCACAAAGATACATTTCTCCAGGCATTATTAGCCATTTAACATGTTTGGTTTAGGAGTTATGTTTTAACTGTCATATTGAGTGTGGCAGTTATACTGTCATTATGAGTAAAACCTATTTTTTGTATTTGTAAACCTTACCAAAATATCTGATTCTGGTAAAACCCACATCCATACAATATTACAGGAATTTTTAGACATAAAGTATGTTTGGTTTTGGAGTTATGTTTATATAACTTTCATATTTAGGATGACAGTTATACCATCATATTGAGTAATAAAACACTAATTTGTATCTTTACAAACCTTACAAAATATTGTTTTCCAGTAAAATTCACAAATATACATTTCTCTAGGCATTATTAGTCATTTTAAATTTGTGTTTTAGGAGTTATGTTTAAATAACTGTCATATTGAGTGTGGCAGTTTTACTGTCACTATGAGAAAAACCTAATTTTTTGATTTGTAAACCTTACCAAAATACCTGATTCTGATAAAACTTACATATAATTAATATTACAGAAATTTTTAGACGGATTGCATGTTTGGTTTTGGAGTTATGTTTATAAAACTTTCATATATAGTATGACAGCTATACTGTAAAATTAAGTAAAAAAAAAACTAACGTGTGTCTTTACAAACCTTACAAAATATTTGTTCCAGTAAAATTCACAAAGATACATTCCTCCAGATATTATTAGCCATTTTGTCAGATTGATTGTGACAGTATACTCTCATTATGAGTAAAACTAATAATTTGTATTTGTAAACCTTACAAAAACAACTGATTCTAGTAAAACTCACGTAGGAATTTAATAGGAATTTTAAGACATAATGCATGTTTGGTTTTGGAGTTATGTTTAAATAATTGTCATATTGAATGTGGCAGTATACTGTCATTATGAGTAAAACCTATTGTTTGTATTTGTCAACCTTACCAAAATACCTGATTCTGGTAAAACTAAAAAAGATACAATATTACAGGCATTTTTAGACAAAATGCATTTTGGTTTTGGAGTTATGTTTATATAACTTTCATATTTAGTATGACAGTTATACCATCATATTAAATAAAAAAAATAACTTGTGTCTTTATAAACCTTACACAATATTTGTTTCCAGTAAAACTCACAAAGATACATTTCTCCAGGCATTATTAGTCATTTATCATATTTAGTTTAGGAGTCATGTTTAAATAACTGTCATATCAAATGTTGCAGTTATACTGTCATTAAGAGTAAAACCCAAGTTTTGTATTTGTAAACCTTACCAAAATACCTGATTCTGGCAAAAATCACATAGATTCAATATTACAGGCAGTTTAAGACAAAGAGTTTGGTTTTGGAATTATGTTTATCTAACTTTCATATTTAGTATGACAGTTATACCATCATATTGAGTAAAAAAAACAACTAACTTTTGTCTTTACAAACCTTACAAAATATTTTTTTCTAGTAAAACTCACAAAGATTCATTTCTCCAGGCATTATTAGCCATTTAGCATATTTGGTTTAAGAGTTATGTTTAAATAACTGTTTTTTTGAATATGGCAGTTATACTGTCATTATGAGTAAAACCCAATTTTTGTATTTGTAAACCTTACCAAAAAAACTGATTCTGGTAAAACTCACATATATTCAATATTACAGGCATTTTTAGACGGATTGCAAATTTGGTTTTGGTGTTATATTTATTCAACTTTCATATATAGCATGACAGTTATACTGTCATATTGAGTAAAAAAAAGCTAACTTGTGTCTTTACAAACTATTTTTTTTCCTGTAAAACTTACAAAGATACATTTCTCCAGGCATTATTTGACATTTTGCTTGCATGGTTTAGGAGTTATGTTTAAATAACAGTCAGATTGAATGTGACAGTATACTGTCATAGTAGTTTTTTACTCAATATGCCAGTAATGTTCTTAAAATCCTGAGATAATGCAAAAAAAGCAATAAAAATGTTTTTCAACATAATTCCTACAACCAAACATGCAACATGTCTAATAATGCCTGAAGACATGTATCTTTGTTAGTTTTACTAGAAAATGTATCTTTTGTAAGTTTTGCAACGACGCAAGTTAGTTTTTTTAATTCAATATAACAGTATTACTGTCAAACTAAATGTAAAAGTTATATAAACATAACTCCAAAAATGAACATGCATTATGTCTAAAAATGCCTAAAATATTGTATCTATGTGAGTTTTACCAGTATAAAGTAATTTGGTAAAGTTTACAAATACAAAAATTGGGTTTTTCTCATAATGACAGTATAACTGCTAAATTCAATTTGACAGTTATTTAAACATAACTTCCTAACCACACATGCAAATAGGCTAGTAAAGCCTAAAACAATGCATCCTTGTGAGTTTTACTCGAAACATATGCTATTTTAAGGCTTGCAAACACAAAAAGTAGTTTTTTACTCATTATGACAGTAATGTTCTTAAAATCTTGAGATAATGCGAAAGAAGCAATAAAAATGTTTTTCAACATAATTCCTACCCCAAACATGCAACATGTCTAATAATGCCTGAAGACATGTATCTTTGTTTTTTTTACTAGAAAATTATCTTTTGTAAGTTTTGCAAATAGGCAAGTTAGCTTTTTTTATTCAATATGAAAGTATAAATGTCATACCAAATATGAAAGTTATATAAACATAACTCCAAAACTAAACATGCATTATGTCTAAAAATGCCTAAAATATTGCATCTATGTGAGTTTTACAAGAATTAGTTAATTTGGTAAGATGTACAATTACATAAATTAGGGGTTTACTCATAATGACAGATAACTGCTACATTCAATTTGACAGTTATTTAAACATAACTTCTAACCACACATGCAAAATAGGCTAATAAAGCCTAAAACAATGCATCAATGTGAGTTTTACTCGTAACATTTGCTATTTTAAGGCTTGCAAACACAAAAAGTAGTTTTTTACTCATTTTGACAGTAATGTTCTTAAAATCCTGAGATTATGCGAAATAAGCAATAAAAATGTTTTTCAACATAATTCCTACACCAAACATGCAACATGTCTAATAATGCCTGAAGACATGTATCTTTGTTAGTTTTACTAGAAAAATTATCTTTTGTAAGTTTTGCAAAGAGGCAAATAAGTTTTTTTAATTCAATATGACAGTATAACTGTCATACCAAATATGAAAGTTATATAAACATTACTCCAAAACTGAACATGCATTATATCTAAAATTGCCTGTAATATTGTATCTATGTGAGTTTCACCAGAATCAGGTAATTTGGTAAGGTTTACAAATACAAAAATTTTTTTTTTTCATAATGACAGTATAACTTCTACATTCAATTTGACTGTTATTTAAACAAACTTCCTAATCACACATGCAAATAGGTTAATAAAGTGTAAAACAATGCATCTTTGTGAGTTTTACTCGAAACATTTGCTATTTTAAGGCTTGCAAACACAAAAAGTAGTTTTTTACTCATTATGACAGTAATGTTCTTAAAATCCTGAGATAATGCGAAATAAGCAATTAAAATGTTTTTCAACATAATTCCTACACTAAAAACATGCAACATGTCTAATGATGCGTGAAGATATTTATCTTTGTTAGTTTTACTAGAAAAATTATCTTTTGTAAATTTTGCAAAGAGGCAAGTTAGTTTTTTTAATTCAATATGACAGTATAACTGTCATACCAAATATGAAATATGTATAAACACAACTCCAAAATTGAACATGCATTATGTCTAAAAATGCCTAAAATATTGTATCTATGTGAGTTTCACCAAAATCAGGTAATTCATTAAGGTTTACAAATACAAAAATAGTTTTTATTCCATAATGACAGTATGCCTGCTACATTCAATTTGACTGTTATTTAAACATAACTTCCTAATCACATATGCAAATAGGTTAATAAAGCGTAAAACAATGCATCCTTGTGAGTTTTACTCGAAACATACTATTTTAAGGCTTGCAAACACAAAAAGTAGTTTTTTACTCATTTTTGACAGTAATGTTCTTAAAATCCTGAGATAATGCGAAATAAGCAATAAAAATGTTTTTCAACATAATTCCGACACCAAACATGCAACATGTCTAATAATGCCTGAAGACATGTATCTTTTTTAGTTTTACTAGAAAAATTATCTTTTGTAAGTTTTGCAAAGAGGCAAATAAGTTTTTTTTAATTCAATATGACAGTATAACTGTCATACCAAATCTGAAAGTTATATAAACATTACTCCAAAACTGAACATGCATTATGTCTAAAATTGCCTGTAATATTGTATCTGTGTGAGTTTCACCAGAATCAGGTAATTTGGTAAGGTTTACAAATACAAAAATTGTTTTTTTTCATAATGACAGTATAACTGCCACATTCAATATGACAGTTATGTAAACATAACTCCTAAACCACACATGCAAAATGGTTAATAATGCCTGGAGAAATGTATCTTTTTAAGTTTTACAGGAAAAAAAAACAATTTTGTAAGGTTTGTAAAGACTGCAATGAGGTGGCGACTTGTCCAGGGTGTACCCCGCCTTCCGCCCGATTGTAGCTGAGATAGGCTCCAGCGCCACCCGCGACCCCAAATGGAATAAGCGGTAGAAAATGGATGGATAAATGGGTTTGTAAAGACACAAGTTATTTTTTTCTTACTCAATATGACAGTAAAACTGTCATACTAAATGTAAAAAAAATAGAAACATAACTCCAAAACCAAACATGCATTATGTCTTAAAATGCCTGTAATATTGTATTAATGTGAGTTTAACTAGAATCAGTTGTTTTTGTAAGGTTTGCAAATACAAAATATTGGTTTAACTCACTATGACAGTATACTGTCACATTCAATCTGACAGTTATTTAAACATAACTCCTAAACCAAACATGTTTTATGTCTAAAAAATTCCTGTAATATTGTATCTTTATGAGTTTTACCAGAATCAGGTATTTTGGTAAGGTTTACAAATACAAAAAATAGGTTTTACACATAATGATAATATAACTGCCACACTCAACATAAAATTTAAACATAATTCCTAAACCAAACATGATCCATTGTCCCTCATAACTGCCTTCTCTTCGGTTCAATAACCCATTCCACCAACCACCCTGTTTTTGTTTTGTTTTTTCATGTATATATTCATTTCACACCATATTCATTGCACTTCTACATTTTTTATATTTCTATATATTTGCACATTGTTTTTCTAGCATGCACACATCGCACTGTATGGAATGCCCTCAATCTCGTTACCTTGCGTAATGACAATAAAGCTGATTCTGATTCTGATTCTGATTCTCATACATGGCTAATAATGCCTGGAGAAATGTATCTTTGTGATTTTTACTAGAAAAAAATATTTTGTAAGGTTTGTAAAGACAAAAGTTAGTTGTTTTTTTTACTCAATTTGATGGTATAACTGTCATACTAAATATGAAAGTTATATAAACATAATTCCAAAACCAAACTTCTAAACCAAACTTGCAATATGTCTTAAATTGCCTGTAATATTTAATCTATGTGAGTTTTACCAGAATCAGGTATTTTGGTAAGGTTTACAAATACAAAACTTGGGTTTTACTCATAATGACAGTATAACTGCAACATTTGATATGACAGTTATTTAAACATAACTCCTAAACCAAACATGATAAATGGCTAATAATGCCTGGAGAAATGTATCAGTGTGAGTTTTATGGGAAACAAATAATTTGTAAGGTTTAAAGACACAAGTTAGTTTTTTTTATTGAATATGATGGTATAACTGTCATACTAAATATGAAAGTTATATAAATATAACTCCAAAACCAAACATACATTATGTCTAAAAATGTCTGCAATATTGTATCTATGTGAGTTTTACCAGAATCAGGTATTTTGGTAAGGTTTACAATTACAAAAAATAGGTTTTTATTTATAATGACACACGATACAATAACTACCCCACTCAATATGACAGTTATTTAAACATAACTCCTAAACCAAACATGATAAATGGCTAATTATGCCTGGAGAAAAGTATCTTTGTGAGTTTTGGGGAAAAAAAAATGTAAGGTTTATAAAGACACAAGTTTTTTTTTTTTTTTACTCAATATGATGGTATAAATGTCATACTAAATATGAAAGTTGTATAAACATAACTCCAAAAACAAACATGAATTTTGTCTAAAAATACCTGTAATATTGTATCTATGTGAGTTTTACCAGAATCAGGTATTTTTGGTAAGGTTTACAAATACAAAATATAGGTTTTACTCATAATGACAGTATACTGTCACATTCAATCTGACAGTTATTTAAACATAACTCCTAAACCACAAATACAAAATGGCTAATAATGCCTGGAGAAATGTATCTTTGTGAGTTTTCCTGGGAAAAAAAAAAAATATTTTATAAGGTTTGTATAGACACAAGTTATTTTTTTTTACCTAATATGACAGTATAACTGTCATACTAAATATGAAAGTTAAATTTACATAACTCCAAAACCAAACTTGCAATACGTCTAAAAATGCCTGTAATATTGAATGTATGTGAGTTTTTTCAGAATCAGGTATTTAGGTAAGGTTTACAAATACAAAAATTGGGTTTTACTCATAATGACAGTATAACTGCCATATTCAAAATAACAGTTATTTAAACACAACTCCTAAACCAAACATGCTAAATGGCTAACAATGCCTGGAGAAATGTATCTTTGTGAATTTTACTAGAAAAAACTATTTTGTAAGGTTTGTAAAGAAAAAAGTTATTTTTTTTTACTGAATATGATGGTATAACTGTCAAACTAAATATAAAATTAATATAAACATAATTCCAAAAACAAACTCCTAAACCAAACTTGCAATCCGTCTTAAACTGCCTGTAATATTGAATCTATATAAGTTTTACCAGAATCAGGTATTTTGGTAAAGACACGAGTTAGTTGGTTTTTTTTTTTACACAATTTAACAGTATAGTTGTCATACTATATATGAAAGTTATATAAACACAACTCCAAAACCAAATATGCAATCCGTCTAAAAATGCCTGTAATATTGAATACATGTGAGTTTTATCAGAATCAGGTATTTTGGTAAGGTTTACAAAAACAAAAATTTGGTTTTACTCATAGTGACAGTATTACTGCCACACTCAATATGACAGTTAATTAAACATAACTCCTAAAACACAAATGCAAAATGACTAATAATGCCTAGAGAAAGGTATATTTTTGAATTTTACTGGAAAACAATATTTTGTAAGGTTTGTAAAGATACAAATTATTTTTTGTTTTTTACTCCATATGATGGTATAACTTTCATACTAAATATGAAAGTTATATAAACATAACTCCAAAACCAAACATGCTTTATGTCTAAAAAATTCTGTAATATTGTATCGATGTGGGTTTTACCAGAATCAGGTATTTTGGTAAAGTTTACAAATACAAAAAATAGGTTTTACTCATAATGACAGTATAACTGCCACACTCAATATGACAGTTGTTTAAACATAACTCCTAAACCAAACATGATAAATGGCTAATTATGCCTGGAGAAATGTATCTTTGTGAGTTTTACTGGACACATTTTATTTTTGTAAGGTTTATAAAGACACAAGTTATTTTTTTTTTTACTCAATAGGATGGTATAACTGTCATACTAAATATAAAAGTTGTATAAACATAACTCCAAAACCAAACATGCATTATGTCTAAAAATGCCTGCAATATTGTATCTATGTGATTTTTACCAGAATCAGGTATTTTTGGTAAGGTTTACAAATACAAAAATTAGGTTTTACTCACTATGACAGTATACTGTCACATTCAATCTGACAGTTATTTAAACATACTGTAACTCCTAAACCACAATTACAAAATGGCTAATAATGCCTGGAAAAATGTATCTTTGTGAGTTTTTCTGGAAAAAAAATTGTTTTTATAAGGTTTGTAAAGAAACAAGTTTGTTTTTTTACTTAATATGACAGTATAACTGTCATACTAAATATGAAAGTTAAATAAACATAACTCCAAAACAAACCTTGCAATACGTCTAAAAATGCCTGTAATATTGAATCTATCTGAGTTTTACCAGAATCAGGTATTTTGGTAAGGTTTACAAATACAAAACTTGGGTTTTACTCATAATGACAGTATAACTGCATTATTTGATATGACAGTTATTTAAACATAACTCCTAAACCAAACATGATAAATGGCTAATAATGCCTGGAAAAATGTATATAAACATAACTCCAAAACCAAACATGCATTATGTCTAAAAATGCCTGTAATATTGTATCTATGTGAGTTTTACCAGAATCAGGTAATTTGGTAAGGTTTATAAATACAAAATTTAGGTTTTACTCATAATGACAGTATTTTTTTTATTTTTTTTTCCCAAGATGGCGGCGCGCACAGACGCAGCGGCTTACGGCTCTCCATTTCAGTGCTCTTTCTTCCTTCTTTTCTTCATGTTTTTTTTCCTTTTGTGCACCACCTGTACTGCAAACACCCGGTACACCTGCCAGTCACTCTTGGATATCGGTAACTCGCACCAGATATCTGTTTCGAGCGACTTTCACCACGAGCACAACATCCCAGATGACATAGCGAGAGCACAGGGCTCTCCGTGGTTTGTTGTCGGGTCTGGGAGACGGCGCAGACGGAGGAGGGAGAGGAAGCAGAAGCGTGGCCGCAGGTCCGGCGTCTTGCTCAGGCTTAGGAAACAACCCCACAAGCCACCTCTACCGAGCCTGTTCCTCTCTAATGCCAGATCCCTTGTACAGAAGATGGACGAGCTGGAGTTACAACTTGCTGGAAACCGCTATGTTCGGGACTGTTGTGCTATGATTATCACCGAAACCTGGCTTCACCCGGAAATACCCGATGCTAGCATGCAGCTAGCCGGACGCACTCTGCTCCGCCGGGACAGAACTAAGGACTCCGGTAAGAGCAGAGGAGGGGGACTCTGTATCTTTGTGCATGAGAACTGGTGCAACAACGGGACAATCACTGAACAGCACTGTTGCCCGGACGTGGAGTACATGTCTGTTAGATGTCGGCCTTTTTTTCTCCCGAGAGAGCTGTCTGTTGTTATCATCACGGCTGTGTATATTCCACCGGACGCCAAAGTAAACACAGCGCTCTCTCTTCTGCTGAACACCGTCAACGAACAGCAGCCCACCTGCATATCCCCTGCATATCATAGCAGGGGATTTTAATAAGGCCAATCTGAAGACTGTACTCCCTAAGTTCTACCAGCACGTGAAGTGTTCTACAAGGGGAAAGAACACCCTGGACCACGTGTATACCAACATAAAGCACGCGTACAGAGCTACACCCCTCCCCCAGCTTGGACAGTCAGACCATCTTTCCCTCCTGCTCTCTCCTACCTACACCCCCATCAGACGCCAGGCCAGGCCTATCACAAAGACTGTTATGACCTGGCCTGACGATGCACTCCCCAAACTTCAGGACTGCTTCCAACACACAGACTGGGACCTCTTCCAACAACAGGAGCTGGAGACAGCCACAGGAACGGTGCTGGACTACATAAAGTTCTGCATCGGGAATGTGACTGTGGAAAAAACCATCCGGGTTTACCCCAACAAGAAACCCTGGATGACCAGCCAGGTCCGCACACTCCTCAGGGCCCGCGACGCAGCCTTCAGGTCAGGGGACAGGGCACTGTACAGTGTTGCTAGAGCCGACCTGAAGAGAGGGATTAAAAAAGCAAAGGCGGACCACAGGAGGTGCATGGAGTTCCATCTGTCCAGCAAAAACTCACGGGAGGTGTGGCGGGGCATTCATGACATCACAAACTTCAGAGGCTGCAATATGACAACTGCGGATCAGAGTGCGACACTGGCAGAGGAGCTTAACTGTTTCTTTGCCCGTTTCGAAACCCCCCAGCGACACTCATCTGCTCCAGCCCTGCCCCCGCCCCCACCGGGCTCCGGCGCCACTCCACTCACTGTACAGGAGCACAGTGTCAGACGAGTGCTCCTGGCTGTGAACCCCAGGAAGGCTACCGGACCAGACGGAGTACCTGGAAAGGTGCTCAGGACGTGCGCCCACCAGCTCGCTCCCCCCCTCACCAGGATCTTCAACCTCTCCCTGGCTCGGGCAGTCATCCCATCCTGCCTGAAGTCATCTACAATAATCCCGGTGCCGAAGAAGTCTCCCATCACCAGCCTGAATGATTACCGACCAGTGGCCCTCACTCCGGTAATCATGAAGTGCTTCGAGCGACTTGTTCTCCAGCACATCAAGGACCATATCCCTCCAGACTTCGACCCCCACCAGTTCGCATACCGGGCGAACAGGTCCACAGAGGACGCCATCGCTGTTGCTCTCCACTCTGCTCTGAACCACCTGGAGCAGCAGCAGAGCTACGTCCGGATGCTCTCTGTGGACTATAGCTCTGCCTTCAATACAATAATCCCGGACAGACTCTGCAATAAACTGGACACTCTTGGCCTCCCCCCTCTCACAAACGCCTGGATAAGGGACTTCCTAACGGACCGACCCCAGAATGTGAGACTTGGCCCGCACCTCTCATCCTCCCGCACGCTGAGCATCGGCTCCCCACAGGGCTGTGTGCTGAGCCCCCTCCTCTACTGCCTTTACACCCATGACTGCAGTCCGGCCCACAGTGACAACCTTACCGTCAAGTTTGCCGACGATACCACAGTGGTCGGGCTCATCTCCAGGGGTGACGAGGCTGCCTACAGAGAGGAGGTCCTGAAGCTGACGGCCTGGTCTTCGGAGAACAACCTCGCTCTCAACACCAGCAAGACCAGAGAGATCATCGTCGACTTCAGGAGGAGCAGCACCGACCCTGCCCCCCTCTACATCAACGGCGAGCGTGTAGAGAGGGTCCACACCTTCAGGTACCTTGGAGTCCACATCTCTAATGACTTCTCCTGGACAGTCAACACCACATCAATCATCAAGAAGGCTCAGCAGCGGCTACACTTCCTTAGAGTCCTCGGGAAGTACAACCTGAAGCCTGACCTGCTGCTGACCTTCTACCGCTCGTCCATCGAGAGCCTGCTGACCTACTGTATTACGGTATGGTACGGCAGCTGCACTGCAGCAGACAGGGAGAGGCTGCAAAGAGTGGTCAAGACGGCTCAGAAGATCATCGGCCGCCCTCTCCCCTCTCTGACGGACATCTACACCTCCCGCTGCCTCAACAGAGCCAGTGCCATCATCAAAGACAGCACCCACCCTGGCTCTGACCTGTTCCACCTGCTGCCCTCTGGGAAGCGCTACAGGTGCATTAAAACCAAAACAAACAGGCTAAAGAACAGCTTCTTCCCCAGGGCCATAACCATCCTGAACGGACTGCCCCATTGTCCCTCATAACTGCCTTCTCTTCGGTGCAATAACCCATTCCACCAATCACCCTGTTTTTGTTTTGTTTTTTCATGTATATATTCATTTAACACCATATTCATTGCACTTCTACTTTTTTAAAATGTTTATATATTTGCACATTGTTTTTCTAGCATGCACACAACACACTGTATAGAATGGCCTCAATCTCGTTACCTTGCGTAATGACAATAAAGCTGATTCTGATTCTGATTCTGATTCTAACTGCCATATTCAAAATAACTGTTATTTAAATATAACTCCTGAACCATACATGCTAAATGGCTATTAATGCCTGGAGAAATGTATACAAACATATCTCCAAAACCAAACATGCATTATGTCTAAAAATGCCTTTAGTATTGTATCTATGTGAGTTTTACCAGAATCAGGTATTTTGGTAAGGTTTACATGAACACAAATTTGGTTTTACTCATAATGACAGTATAACTGCCATATTTAATATGACAGTTATGTAAACATAACTCCTTTACCACACATGCAAAATGGTTAATAATGCCTGGAGAAATGTATATTTGTGATTTTTACTAGAAAAAAATATTTTGTAAGGTTTTGTAAAGTTAGTTTTTTTTTTACTCAATATGATGGTATAACTGTCATACTATATATGAAAGTTATATAAACATAATTCCAAAACCAAACTCCTAAACCAAACTTGCAATCTGTCTTAAACTGCCTGTAATATTGAATCTATGTGAGTTTTACCAGGATCAGGTATTTTGGTAAGGTTTACAAATACAAAACTTGGGTTTTACTCATAATGACAGTATAACTGCAACATTTGATATGACAGTTATTTAAACATAACTCCTAATCCAAACATGATAAATGGCTAATAATGCCTGGAGAAATGTATCATTGTAAGTTTTACTGGAAACAAATAATTTTTAAGGTTTATAAAAACACAAGTTAGTTTTTTTTATTTAATTTGATGGTATAACTGTCATACTAAATATGAAAGTTATATAAACATAACTCCAAAACCAAATATGAATTATGTCTAAAAATGCCTGTAATATTGTATCTATGTGAGTTTTACCAGAATCAGGTATTTTGGTAATGTTGACAAATACAAAAATTAGGTTTTACTCATAATGACAGTATAACTGCCACATTGACTGCCACCAAACATGCATTATGTCTAAAAATGCTTATAATTTTGTATCCATGTGAGTTTTACTAGAATCAGTTGTTTTTGTAAGATTTACAAATACAAAATATTAGTTTTACTCATAATGACAGTATACTGTCACAATTAATCTGACAAAATGGCTAATAATGCCTTGAGGAATGAATCTTTGTGAGTTTTACAGGAAACAATATTTTGTAAGGTTTGTAAAGACACAAGTTAGTTGTTTTTTTTACACAATTTAACAGTATAGCTGTCATACTATATATGAAAGTTATATAAACATAATTCCAGAACCAAATATTTAATCCGTCTAAAAATGCCTGTAATATTGAATATATGTGAGTTTTATCATAATCAGGTATTTTGGTAAGGTTTACGAATACAAAAATTAGGTTTTACTCATAGTGAAAGTATAACTGCCACACTCAATATGACAGTTAATTAAACATAACTCCTAAAACACAAATGCAAAATGACTACTAATGCCTAGAGAAATGTATATTTGTGAATTTTACTGGAAAACAATATTTTGTAAGGTTTGTAAAGATACAAATTAGTTTTCTTTTACTCAATGTGATGGTATAACTGTCATACAAAATATGAAAGTTATATAAACATAACTTCAAAACCAAACATGCTTTATGTCTAAAAATTCCTGTAATATTGTATCGATGTGGGTTTTACCAGAATCAGGTATTTTGGTAAAGTTTACAAATACAAAAAATAGGTTTTACTCATAATGACAGTATAACTGCCACACTCAATATGACAGTTATTTAAACATAACTCCTAAACCAAACATGATAAATGACTAATTATGCCTGGAGAAATGTATCTTTTTGAGTTTTACTGGGAAAAAAAAAATTGTAAGGTTTATAAAGACACAAGTTTTTTTTTTTTTACTCAATATTTTTATAACAGTCATACTAAATATGAAAGTTGTATAAACATAACTCCAAAACCAAACATGCATTATGTCTAAAAATGCCTGCAATATTGTATCTATGTGATTTTTACCAGAATCGGGTATTTTTGGTAAGGTTTACAAATACAAAAATTAGGTTTTACTCACTATGACAGTATACTGTCACATTCAATCTGACCGTTATTTAAACATATTGTAACTCCTTAACCACAAATACATAATGGCTAATAATGCCTGGAGAAATGTATCTTTGTGAGTTTTCCTGGGGAAAAAAACAACAATTTATAAGGTTTGTAAAGACACAAGTTAATTTTTTACTTAATATGACAGTAGAACTGTCATACTAAATATGAAAGTTAAATAAACATAACTCCAAAACCAAACTTGCAATACGTCTTAAAATGCCTGTAATATTGAATCTATGTGAGTTTTACCAGAATCAGGTATTTTGGTAAGGTTTACAAATACAAAAATTGGGTTTTACTCATAATGACAGTATAACTGCCATATTCAAAATAACAGTTATTTAAACATAACTCCTAAACCAAACATGCTAAATAGCTAATAATGCCTGGAGAAATGTATCTTTGTGAGTTTTACTAGAAAACAATATTTTGTAAGGTTTGTAAAGACAAAAGTTTTTTTTTTTTTTATTCAATATGATGGTATAACTGTCAAACTTAATATAAAAGTAATATAAACATAATTCCAAAACCAAACTCCTAAACCAAACTTGCAATCTGTCTTAAACTGCCTGTAATATTGAATCTATATGAGTTTTACCAGAATCAGGTATTTTGGTAAGGTTTACAAATACAAAACTTGGGTTTTACTCACAATGACAGTATAACTGCATTATTTGATATGACAGTTATTCAAACATAACTCCTAAACCAAACATGATAAATAGCTAATAATGCCTGGAAAAATGTGTATAAACATAACTCCAAAACCAAACATGCATTACGTCTAAAAATGCCTGTAATATTGTATATATGTGAGTTTTACCAGAATCAGGAATTTTGGTAAGGTTTATAAATACAAAAATTAGGTTTTACTCATAATGACAGTATAACTGCCACCCTCAATATGACGGTTATGTTAACATAACTCCTAAACCACACATGCATAATGGCTAATAATGCCTGGAGAAATGTATCTTTGTGAATTTTACAGGAAAAAAAATATTTTGTAAGGTTTGATAAGACACAAAATAGTTTTTTTTATTCAATATGTTTGTATAACTGTCATAATAAATGTAAAAGTTATATAAACATAACTCCAATAGCAAACATGCAATCTGTCTAAAAATGCCTGTAATATTGAATCTATGTGAGTTTTACTAGAATCAGGTATTTTGTTAAGGTATACAAATACAAAAATTAGGTTTTTCTCACTATGACAGTATACTGTCACAAGCAATCTGACTGTTATTTAAACACAACTTCTAAACCACAGATGCAAAATGGCTAATAATAACTGGAGAAATGTATTTTTGTGAGTTTTACTGGAAAAAAAATATTTTGTAAGGTTCGTATAGACACAAGTTAGTTTTTTTTACTCAATATGATGGAAACATGCTTTATGTCTAAAAAATCCTGCAATATTTTATCCATGTGAGTTTTATCAGAATCAGTTATTATGGTAATTTTACAAATACAAAACATAGGTTTTACTCAATATGACAGTTATTTAAACATAACTCTAAACCAAACATGGTTAATGGCTAATAATGCCTGGAGAAATGTATCTTTGTGAGTTTTACTGGAAAACATTTTTTTTTAAGGTTTATAAAGACACAAGTTAGTTTTTTTTTACTCAATATGACAGTATACCTGTAATACTAATTGTAAAAAATATATAAGCATAACTCCAAAACCAAACATGCATTATGTTTAAAAATGCTTGTAATTATGTATCCATGCGAGTTTTACTAAAATCAATTGTTGTAGTAAGGTTTGCAATTACAAAATATTGGTTTTACTCACCATGATAGTATACGGTCACATTCAATTTGACAGTTATTTAAACATAACTACCAAACCACACATGCGAAATGGCTATAATGCCTGGAGAAATGTATCTTTGTGAGATTACTGGAAAAACATATTTTGTAAGGTTTGTAAAGAAACAATTTAGTTTTTTTTTACTTAATATGATGAGGTGGCGACTTTTCCAGGGTGTACCCCGCCTTCCGCCCGATTGTAGCTGAGATAGGCTCCAGCGCCCCCCGCGACCCCGAAGGGAATAAGCGGTAGAAAATGGATGGATGGATGGACAGTATAACTGTCATACTAAATGTAAAAGTAGTATAAACATAACTCCAAAACCAAACATGCATTATGTCTAAAAATGCCTGTAATATTGTATCCATGTGAGTTTTACTAGATTCAGTTGTTTTTGTAAGTTTTGCGAATACAAAATATTGGGTTTTACTCACTATTACAGTATACTGTCACATTCAATCTGACAGCTATTTAAACATAACTTCTAAACCACACATGCAAAATGACTAATAATGCCTGGAAAAATGTATCTCTGTGAATTCTACTGGAAAAATTTTTTTTGTAAGGTTTGTAAAATTACAAGTTTGTTATTTTTTACTCAATTTGACAGTATAACTGTCATACTAAATATGAAAGTTATATACACATAACTCCAAAACCAAACTTGCAATCCGTCTAAAAATGCCTGTAATATTGAATCTATGTGAGTTTTACCAAAATCAGGTATTTTGGTAAGGTTTACAAATACAAAAATTAGGTTTTACTCATAATGACAGTATAACTGCCACACTCAATATGACAGTTTTTTAAACATAACTCCTAAAACACAAATGCAAAATGACTACTAATGCCTAGAGAAATGTATATTTGTGAATTTTACTGGAAAACAATATTTTGTAAGGTTTGTAAAGATACAAATTAGTTTTCTTTTACTCAATATGATGGTATAACTGTCATACAAAATATGAAAGTTATATAAACATAACTTCAAAACCAAACATGCTTTATGTCTAAAAATTCCTGTAATATTGTATCGATGTGGGTTTTACCAGAATCAGGTATTTTGGTAAGGTTTACAAATACAAAAAATAGGTTTTACTCATAATGACAGTATAACTGCCACACTCAATATGACAGTTATTTAAACATAACTCCTAAACCAAACATGATAAATGACTAATTATGCCTGGAGAAATGTATCTTTTTGAGTTTTACTGGGAAAAAAAAAATTGTAAGGTTTATAAAGACACAAGTTTTTTTTTTTTACTCAATATTTTTATAACTTGTCATACTAAATATGAAAGTTGTATAAACATAACTCCAAAACTAAACATGCATTATGTCTAAAAATGCCTGCAATATTGTATCTATGTGATTTTTACCAGAATCGGGTATTTTTGGTAAGGTTTACAAATACAAAATTTAGGTTTTACTCACTATGACAGTATACTGTCACATTCAATCTGACAGTTATTTAAACATATTGTAACTCCTAAACCACAAATACAAAATGGCTAATAATGCCTGGAGAAATGTATCTTTGTGAGTTTTCCTGGGGAAAAAAACAACAATTTATAAGGTTTGTAAAGACACAAGTTAATTTTTTTACTTAATATGACAGTAGAACTGTCATACTAAATATGAAAGTTAAATAAACATAACTCCAAAACCAAACTTGCAATACGTCTTAAAATGCCTGTAATATTGAATCTATGTGAGTTTTACCAGAATCAGGTATTTTGGTAAGGTTTACAAATACAAAAATTGGGTTTTACTCATAATGACAGTATAACTGCCATATTCAAAATAACAGTTATTTAAACATAACTCCTAAACCAAACATGCTAAATAGCTAATAATGCCTGGAGAAATGTATCTTTGGGAGTTTTACTAGAAAACAATATTTTGTAAGGTTTGTAAAGACAAAAGTTTTTTTTTTTTTACTCAATATGATTGTATAACTGTCAAACTTAATATAAAAGTAATATAAACATCATTCCAAAACCAAACTCCTAAACCAAACTTGCAATCTGTCTTAAACTGCCTGTAATATTGAATCTATATGAGTTTTACCAGAATCAGGTATTTTGGTAAGGTTTACAAAGACAAAACTTGGGTTTTACTCACAATGACAGTATAACTGCATTATTTGATATGACAGTTATTCAAACATAACTCCTAAACCAAACATGATAAATAGCTAATAATGCCTGGAAAAATGTGTATAAACATAACTCCAAAACCAAACATGCATTACGTCTAAAAATGCCTGTAATATTGTATATATGTGAGTTTTACCAGAATCAGGAATTTTGGTAAGGTTTATAAATACAAAAATTAGGTTTTACTCATAATGACAGTATAACTGCCACCCTCAATATGACGGTTATGTTAACATAACTCCTAAACCACACATGCATAATGGCTAATAATGCCTGGAGAAATGTATCTTTGTGAATTTTACAGGAAAAAAAAATATTTTGTAAGGTTTGATAAGACACAAAATAGTTTTTTTTATTTAATATGTTTGTATAACTGTCATAATAAATGTAAAAGTTATATAAACATAACTCCAATAGCAAACATGCAATCCGTCTAAAAATGCCTGTAATATTGAATCTATGTGAGTTTTACTAGAATCAGGTATTTTGTTAAGGTATACAAATACAAAAATTAGGTTTTTCTCACTATGACAGTATACTGTCACAATCAATCTGACTGTTATTTAAACACAAATTCTAAACCACAGATGCAAAATGGCTAATAATAACTGGAGAAATGTATTTTTGTGAGTTTTACTGGAAAAAATATATTTTGTAAGGTTCGTATAGACACAAGTTTTGTTTTTTTACTCAATATGATGGAAACATGCTTTATGTCTAAAAAATCCTGCAATATTTTATCCATGTGAGTTTTATCAGAATCAGTTATTATGGTAATTTTACAAATAAAAAACATAGGTTTTACTCAATATGACAGTTATTTAAACATAACTCTAAACCAAACATGGTTAATGGCTAATAATGCCTGGAGAAATGTATCTTTGTGAGTTTTACTGGAAAACATTTTTTTTTAAAGTTTATAAAGACACAAATTAGTTTTTTTTTTCCTCAATATGACAGTATACCTGTAATACTAAATGTAAAAAATATATAAACATAACTCCAAAACCAAACATGCATTATGTTTAAAAATGCTTGTAATTATGTATCCATGCGAGTTTTACTAAAATCAATTGTTGTAGTAAGGTGTGCAATTACAAAATATTGGTTTTACTCACCATGATAGTATACTGTCACATTCAATTTGACAGTTATTTAAACATAACTACCAAACCACACATGCGAAATGGCTATAATGCCTGGAGAAATGTATCTTTGTGAGATTACTGGAAAAAAATATTTTGTAAGGTTTGTAAAGAAACAATTTAGTTTTTTTTTACTTAATATGATGAGGTGGCGACTTTTCCAGGGTGTACCCCGCCTTCCGCCCGATTGTAGCTGAGATAGGCTCCAGCGCCCCCCGCGACCCCGAAGGGAATAAGCGGTAGACAATGGATGGATGGATGGACAGTATAACTGTCATACTAAATGTAAAAGTAGTATAAACATAACTCCAAAACCAAACATGCATTATGTCTAAAAATGCCTGTAATATTGTATCCATGTGAGTTTTACTAGATTCAGTTGTTTTTGTAAGTTTTGCGAATACAAAATATTGGTTTTACTCACTATTACAGTATACTGTCACATTCAATCTGACAGCTATTTAAACATAACTTCTAAACCACACATGCAAAATGACTAATAATGCCTGGAAAAATGTATCTCTGTGAATTTTACTGGAAAAATTTTTTTTGTAAGGTTTGTAAAATAACAAGTTTGTTATTTTTTACTCAATTTGACAGTATAACTGTCATACTAAATATGAAAGTTATATACACATAACTCCAAAACCAAACTTGCAATCCGTCTAAAAATGCCTGTAATATTGAATCTATGTGAGTTTTAGCAAAATCAGGTATTTTGGTAAGGTTTACAAATACAAAAATTAGGTTTTACTCAAAATGACAGTATAACTGCCACACTCAATATGACAGTTTTTTAAACATAACTCCTAAAAAACAAATGCAAAATGACTAATAATGCCTGGAAAAATTTATCTTTGTGAATTTTAATGGAAAAAAATATTTTGTAAGGTTTGTAAAGACACAAATTAGTTTTTTTTACGCAGTATGATGGTATAACTGTCATACTAAATATGAAAGTTATATAAACATAACTGCAAAACCAAACATGTTTTATGTCTAAAAATTCCTGTAATATTGTATCTATGTGAGTTTTACCAGAATCAGGTATTTTGGTAAGGTTTACAAATACACAAATTAGGTTTTACTCACTATGACAGTATACTGTCACATTCAATCTGCCTGTTATTTAAACCTAAACCAAACATGCTAAATGGCTAATAATGCCTGGAGAAATGTATCTTTGTGAGTTTTACTGGAAAAAAAAAAAAATTGTAAGGTTTGTAAAGACACAAGTTAGTTTTTTGTTACTCAAAAAGACAGTATAACTGTCATACTAAATGGAAAAGTTATACAAACAGAACTCCAAAACCAAACATGCATTTTGTCTAAAAATGCCTGAAATGATGTATCCATGTGAGTTTTACTCACTATGACAGTATACGGTCACATTCAATCTGACAGTTATTTAAACATAACTCCTAAACCACACATTCAAAATGACTAATAATGCCTGGAGAAATGTATCTGTGAATTTTTCTGGAAAAAAAATATTTTGTAAGGTTTGTTATAACACAAATTTTGTTTTGTTTTTTACTCAATATGACAGCAGTATACTGTCATAGTGAGTAAAACCAATATTTTGTATTTGCAAACCTTACAAAAACAACTGATTCTAGTAAAACTCACATGGACACAAAATCACAGGCATTTTTAGATATAATGCATGTTTGGTTTTGGAGTTAGGTTTATATAACTTTTACATTTAGTATGACAGTTATAATGTCATATTGAGTAAAAAAAAAAAACTAGTGTCTTTACAAACCTTACTTTTTAAAATATACATTTTTCCAAGCATTATTAGCCATTTAGTATGTGTGGTTTAGGAGTTATATTTAAATAACTGCCATATTGAGTGTGGCAGTTATACTGTCATTATGAGTAAAACCTTATTTTTGTATTTGTAAACCTCACCAAAATACCTGATTGTAGTAAAACTCACATACATACAATATTACAGGCATTTTTAGACATAATGCATGTTTGGTTTTGGAGTTATGTTTAAATAACTTTCATATTTAGTATGACAGTTATACTGTCATATTGAGTAAAAAAAACTAACTTGTGTCTTTACAAACCTTACAAAATATTTTTTTTTTTTTTCAGTAAAACTCACAAAGATACATTTCTCCAGGCATTATTAGTCATTTTGTATGTGTGGTGTAGGAGTTATGTTTAAATAACTGTCAGATTGAATGTGACAACATACTGTCATAGTGAGTAAAACCAATATTTTGTATTTGCAAACCTTAAAAAAACAACTGATTCTAGTAAAACTCACATGGATGCAATGTTACAGGCATTTTTAGACATAATGCATGTTTGGTTTTGGAGTTTTGTTTATATACATTTTACATTTAGTATGACAGTTATACTGTCATATGGAGTAAAAAAAAAACTAACTTGTGTCTTTACAAACCTTACAATTTTATTTATTTTTTTTCAGTAAAACTCACAAAGATGCATTTCTCCAGTCATTATTAGCCATTTAGCATTTTTGTTTTAGGAGTTATGTTTAAATAACTGTCATTTTGAACGTGGCAGTTATACTGTCGTTATGAGTAAAACCTAATTTTTGTATTTGTAAACCTTACCAAAATACCTGATTCTGTTAAAACTCACATAGATTCAATATTACAGGCATTTTTAGACGGATTGCATGTTTGGTTTTGAAGTTATGTTTATATAACTTTCAAATTTATACCATCATATTGAGTAAAACAAACTTTTTTCCAGTAAAACTCAAAAAAATACATTTCTCCAGGCAGTATTAGCCATTTTGCATCTGTGGTTTAGAATTTATGTTTAAATAACAGTCAGATTGAATGTGACAGTATACTGTCATAGTGAGTAAAACCAAAATGTTGTATTTGTAAACCTTACAAAAACAAATGATTCTACTAAAACTCACTTGGATACAATATTATAGGCATTTTAAGACATAATGCATGTTTGGTTTAGGAATTATGTTGAAAAACTCTTTTATTGCTTTTTTCGCATTATATCAGGATTTTAAAAACATCACTGTCATATTGAGCAAAAAACTACTTTTTGTAATTGCAAGCCTTAAAAAAGCATATGTTTCGAGTAAAACTCACAAGGATGCATTGTTTTAGGCTTTATTAGCCTTTTTGCATGTGTGGTTAGGAAGTTATGTTTAAAAAAATGTCAAATTGATTAGAGAAGTTATACTGTCATTATGCGTAAAACCTAATTTTTGTATTTGTAAACCTTACCAAATTACCTGATTCTGGTAAAACTCACATAGATACAATATTTTAGGCATTTTTAAACATAATGCATGTTTAGTTTTGGAATTATGTAACTTTCATATTTAGTATGAAAGTTATACAGTCATATTGAATTAAAAAAACTAACTTGCAACTTTGCAAACCTTACAAAATATATTTTTCCTAGTACAACTAACAAAGACACATGTCTACAGGCTTTATTAGAAATTTTGCATGTTTGGTTTAGGAATTATGTTGAAAAACATTTGTATTGCTTTTTCCGCATTATTAGAGGATTTTAAGAACATTGCTGTCATATTCAGTAAACAACTACTTTTTGTAATTGCAAACCTTAAAAAAGTATATGTTCGAGTAAAACTCACAAGGATGCATTTTTTAGGCATTATTAGCATTTTTGCATGTGTGGTTAGGAAGTTATGTTTAAATAACTGTCATTTTGAATGTGGCAGTTATCCGTCATTATGAGTAAAACCTAATTTTTGTATTTGTAAACCTTACAAAATACCTAATTCTAATAAAACTAACATAGATTCAATATTACAGGCATTTTTAGACGGATTGCATGTTTGGTTTTGGAGTTATGTTTATATAACTTTAATATTTAGTATGACATTTATATTGTCATATTAAGTAAAAAAGAACTAACTTGTGTCTTTACAAACCTTACAAAATATTTTTTTTTCCCATTAAAACTCACAAAGATACATTTCTCCAGGCATTATTAACCAATTTGCATGTGTGGTTTAGGAGTTATGTTTAAATAACTGTCGGATTGAATGTGACAGTATACTGTCATATTGAGTAAAACCAGTATTTTGTATTTGCAAAACTTACAAAAACAACTTATTCTAGTGAAACTCACATGGATACAATATTACAGGCATTTTTAGACATAATGCATATTTGGTTTTGGAGATATATTTATATAACTTTCACATTTAGTATGACAGTATTAATGTCATATTGAGTAAAAAAAAACTATTTTTTTAGGCATTATTAACCATTTTGCATGAGTGGTTTAGGAGTTATGTTTACATAACTGTATTTTTGAATGAGGCAGTTATACTGTCTATATGAGTAAAACCTAATTTTTGTATATGTAAACCTTACCAAAATACCTGATTCTGGTTAAACTCACATAGATACAATATAACAATAATTTTCAGACAAAATGCATGTTTGGTTTTGGAGTTATGTTTATATAACTTTTATATTTAGTATGACAGTTATACCATCATATTGAGTAAAAAAAAACTAACTTGTGTCTTTATAAACCTTACAAATTATTTTTTTTTCAGTAAAAGTCACAAAGATTCCTTTCTCTAGGCATTATTAGCCATTTAGCATGTTTGGTTTAGGAGTTATGTTTAAATAACAGTCATATTGAGTGTGGCACTTATAATGTCACTATCAGTAAAACCTTTTTTTTTTTATTTGTCAACCTTACCAAAATACCTCATTTTGGTAAAACTCACATAGATTCAATATTACAGACATTTTTAGACGGATTGAAAGTTTGGTTTTGGAGTCATGTTTATATATTTTTTCTGTCATATTTAGTAAAAAAAACTAACGTGTGTCTTTACAAACCTTACAAAATATTTGTCCTAGTAAAACTCACAAAGATACATTTCTCCAGGCATTATTAGACATTTTGCATGTGTGGTTTAGGAGTAATGTTTACATAACTGTCAGATTGAATGTGACAGTATACTGTCATAGTGAGTAAAACCTATTTTTTGTATTTGTAAACCTTACCAAATACCTGATTCTGGTAAAACTCACATAGATACAATATTACAGGTAATTTTAGACAAAATTCACGTTTGTTTTTGGAGTTATGTTCATATAACTTTCATATTTAGTATATACCATCATATTGAGTTAAAAAAAAAACTACCTTGTGTCTTTATAAACCTTACAAATTATTTTTTTTCCTGTAAAACTCACAAAGATACATTTCTCCAGGCATTATTAGCCATTTATCATGTTTGGTTTAGGAATTATGTTTAAATACCTGTCATGTTAAATGTGGCAGTTATATTGTCATTATGAGTAAAACCTATGTTTTGTATTTGTAAACCTTACCAAAATACCTGATTCTGGTAAAACTCACATAGATACAATATTACAGGAATTTTTAGACATAAACATGTTTGGTTTTGGAGTTATGTTTATATAACTTTCATATTTAGTATGACAGTTATACCATCATATTAAGTAAAAAAAACTAATTTTGTCTTTACAAACCTTACAAAATATTTTTTTTTTCAATAAAATTCACAAAGATACATTTTTACAGGCATTATTAGTCTTTTGCATTTGTTTTTTAGGAGTTATGTTTAAAAAACTGTCATATTGAGTGTGGCAGTTATACTGTCATTATAAGTAAAACCTAATTTTTGTATTTGTAAACCTTACCAAAATACCTGATTTTGGTAAAACTCACATAGATTCAATATTACAGGCATTTTTAGACGGATTGCAAGTTAAATTTTGGAGTTATAATTATATAACTTTTATATTTGGTATGACAGTTATACTGTCATATTGAATTAAAAAAAACTAACTTGCGTCATGGCAAAACTTACAAAAGTTATTTTTTCTATTGAAACTAACAGGGTACAAGTCTCCAGGCATTATTAGACATTTTGCACGTTTGGTGTAGGAATTATGTTGAAAAACATTTTTGTTGCTTTTTTCTCATTATCTCAGGATTTTAAGAACATTACTGTCATATTGAGAAAAAAACTACTTTTAGGGTTTGCAAATCTTAAAAAAGCATATGTTTCGAGTAAAACTCACAAGGATAAGTTGTTTTAGGCTTTATTAGCCTTTTTGCATTCGTGGTTAGGAAGTTATGTTCAAATAACTGTCAAATTGAATGTAGCAGTTATCTGTCATTATGAGTAAACCCCTAATTTATGTAATTGTACACCTTACCAAATTTACTGATTCTTGTAAAACTCACATAGATACAATAATTTAGGCATTTTTAGACATAATGCATGTTTAGTTTTGTAAGTATGTTTATATAACTTTCATATTTGGTATGACAGTTATACTGTCATATTGAATTAAAAAAACCAACTTGCCTCTTTGCAAAACTTACAAAAGATAATTTTTCTTGTAAAACTAACAAAGATACATGTCTTCAGGAATTATTAGACATGTTGCATTTTTGGTGTAGGAATTATGTTGAAAAACATTGTTATTGCTTATTTCGCATTATCTCAGGATTTTAAGAACATTACTGTCAAAATGAGTAAAAAACTACTTTTTGTGTTTGCAAGCCTTAAAATAGCAAATGTTTCGAGTAAAACTCACAAGGATGCATTGTTTTAGGCTTTATTAACCTATTTGCATGTGTGATTAGGAAGTTATTTTTAAATAACAGTCAAATTGAATGTAGCAGTTATACTGTCATTATGAAAAAACAAAATTGTATTTGTAAACTACCAAATTACCTGATTCTGGTGAAAATCACAGAGATACAATATTTTAGGCATTTTTAAACATAACGTTTGTTCAATTTTGGAGTTATGTTTATATATATTTCATATTTGGTATGACAGTTATACTGTCATATTGATTAAAAAAACTAACTTGCCTCTGCAAAACTTACAAAAGATAAATTTTCTTGTAAAACTAACAGAGATACATATCTTCGCGCATTATTAGACATGTTGCATGTTTGGTGTAGGAAATATGTTGAAAAACATTTTTATTGCTTATTTCGCAATATCTCAGGATTTTAAGAACATTACTGTCATAATGAGTAAAATACTTCTTTTTGTGTTTGCAAGCCTTAAAATTGCATATGTTTCAAGTAAAACTCACAAGGATGCATTGTTTTAGGCTTTATTAACCTATTTTGCATGTGTGGTTAGGGAGTTTTGTTTAAATAACAGTCAAATTGAATGTAGCAGTTATACTGTCATTATGAGTAAACCCCTAATTTTTGTATTTGTAAACCTTACCAAATTACCTGATTCTGGTGAAACACACATAGATACAATATTTTAGGCATTTTTAGACATAATGAATGTTCAATTTTGGAGTTATGTTTATATATATATTTCATATTTGGTATGACAGTTATACTGTCATATTGAATTAAAAAAACTGACTTGCCTCTTTGCAAAACTTACAAAAGATAGTTTTTCTAGTAAAACTAACAGAGATACATATCTTAACGCATTATTAGACATGTTGCATGTTTGGTGTAGGAAATATGTTGAAAAACATTTTTATTGCTAATTTTGCATTATCTCAGGATTTTAAGAACATTACTGTCATAATGAGTAAAATACTTCTTTTTGTGTTTGCAAGCCTTAAAATAGCATATGTTTCGAGTAAAACTCACATGGATGCATTGTTTTAGGCTTTATTAGCCTATTTTGCATGTGTGGTTAGAAGTTATGTTTAAATAACTGTCAAATTGAATGTAGCAGTTATCTGTCATTATGAGTAAACCCCTAAATTATGTAATTGTACACCTTACCAAATTTACTGATTCTTGTAAAACTCACATAGATACAATATTTTAGGCATTTTTAGACATAATGCATGTTTAGTTTTGGAGTTATGTTTATATAACTTTCATATTTGGTATGACAGTTATACTATCATATTGAATTAAAAAAACTAACTTGCCTCTTTGCAAAACTTACAAAAGATAATTTTTCTAGTAAAACTAACAAAGATACATGTCTTCAGGCATTATTAGACATGTTGCATGTTTGATGTAGGAATTATATTAAAAACATTTTTATTGCTTATTTCGCATTATCTCAGGATTTTAAGAACATTACTGTCATAATGAGTAAAAAACTACTTTTTGTGTTTGCAAGCCTTAAAATAGCAAATGTTTCGAGTAAAACTCACAAGGATGCATTGTTTTAGGCTTTATTAACCTATTTGCATGTGTGATTAGGAAGTTATGATTAAATAACATTACAATTGAATGTAGCAGTTCTACTGTCATTATGAAAAAAAAAAAATTGTATTTGTAAACCTTACCAAATTACCTGATTCTGGTGAAACTAACATAGATACAATATTTTAGGCATTTTTAAACATAATGCTTGTTCAATTTTGGAGTTATGTTTATATATATTTCATATTTGGTATGACAGTTATACTGTCATATTGAATTAAAAAAAACTAACTTGCCTCTTTGCAAAACTTACAAAAGATAATTTTTCTAGTAAAACTAACAGAGATACATGTCTTCACGCATTATTAGACATGTTGCATCTTTGGTGTAGGCATTATGTTGAAAAACATTTTTATTGCTTATTTCGCATAATGGTAATGTTGTAACAAATAATATTTCTATTAAATAGGCTTTATTTTGCATTTTAATTAACGTGGGATTATTTTTTGTATTTAGAAATAATAGTACCAACTTTTTTTTTTTTTTTTCTTTTTTTTTTTTCTCCAACATTTGTGACACTGGCGTGGCGCCCCCTGATGGACGGCGCCCTTAGCATTTGCCTATACGGCCTATGCCACGGGCCGGCCCTGCCTAAACCAAACATGATAAATGACTAATAATGCCTGGAGAAAGGTATCTTTGTGAGTTTTACTGGAAAAAAATAATGTGTAAGGTATATAAAGACACAAGTTATTTTTTTTATTTAATATGATGGTATACTGTCATACTAAATATGAAAGTTATATAAACATAACTCCAAAACCAAAATGCATTTTGTCTAAAAATGCCTGTAATATTGTATCTTTTTGAGTTTTACCAGAATTAGGTATTTTGGTAAGGTTGACAAATACAAACATTATGTTTTACTCATAATGACAGTATACTGCCACATTCAATATGACAATTATTTAAACATAACTCCAAAACCATAATGTCTAAAAATTCCTATAATTTTGTATTTACGTGAGTTTTACTAGAATCCGTTGTTTTTGTAAGGTTAATTAGTTTTTCTCATAATGAGAGTATAATGTCACAATCAATCTGACAAAATGGCTAATAATGCCTGGAGGAATGTATTTTTGTGAACTTTACTGGAACAAAGATGTTGTAAGGTTTGTAAAGACACACGTTAGTTTTTTTTTTTTAACTTAATTTTACAGTATAGCTGTCATACTTTATATGAAAGTTTTATAAACATAACTCCAAAACCAAACATGCAATCCGTCTAAAAATGTCTGTAATATTTATTATATGTGAGTTTTAGCAGAATCAGGTATTTTGGTAAGGTTTACAAATAAAAAAATTAGGTTTTACTCATAGTGACAGTATAACTGCCACACTCAATATGACAGTTTTTTAAACATAACTCCTAAAACACAAATGCAAAATGATTAATAATGCCTAGAGAAATGTATATTTGTGAATTTTACTGGAAAACAATATTTCGTAAGGTTTGTAAAGATACAAATTAGCGTTTTATTACTCAATATGATGGTATAACTGTCATGCTAAATATAAAAGTTGTATAAACATAACTCCAAAACCAAACATACTTTGTGTCTAAAAATTCCTGTAATATTGTATCGATGTGGGTTTTACCAGAATCAGGTATTTTGGTAAGGTTTACAAATACAAAAAATAGGTTTTACTCATAATGACAGTATAACTGCCACACTCAATATGACAGTTATTTAAACATAACTCCTAAACCAAACATGTTAAATGGCTAATAATGCCTGGGGAAATGTATCTTTGTGAGTTTAACTGGAAAAAAAATATTTTGTAAGGTTTGTAAAGACAGAAGTTAGTTTTTTTACTCATAATGACAGTATAACTGCCACGTTCAAAATGACAGTTATATAAACATAACGCCAAAACCAAACATGCATTATGTCTAAAAATGCCTGTAATATTGTATCTATGTGAGTTTTACCAGAATCAGGTATTTTGGTAAGGTTGAAAAATGAAAAAAAAATAGGTTTTACTCATAATGACAGTATAACTGCCACATTGACTGCCCCCAAACATGCATTATGTCTAAAAATGCCTATAATTTTGTATCCATGTGAGTTTTACTAGAATCAGTTGTTTTTGTAAGGTTTACAAATACAAAATATTAGTTTTACTCATAATGACAGTATACTGTCACAATCAATCTGACAATATGGCTAATAATGCCTTGAGGAATGTATCTTTGTGAATTTTACCGGAAATAATATTTTGTAAGGTTTGTAAAGACACGAGTTAGTTTTTTTTTTTTACACAATTTTACAGTATAGCTGTCATACTATATATGAAAGTTATATAAACACAACTCCAAAACCAAATATGCAATACGTGAGTTTTATCAGAATCAGGTATTTTGGTAAGGTTTACAAAAACAAAAATTTGGTTTTACTCATAGTGACAGAATAACTGCCACACTCAATATGACAGTTATTTAAACATAACTCCTAAAACACAAATGCAAAATGACTAATAATGCCTAGGAAAGGTATATTTGTGAATTTTACTGGAAAACAATATTTTGTAAGGTTTGTAAAGATACAAATTAGTTTGTTTTTTTACTCAATATGATGGTATAACTTTCATACTAAATATGAAAGTTATATAAACATAACTCCAAAACCAAACATGCTTTATGTCTAAAAATTCCTGTAATATTGTATCGATGTTGTACAAAAAATAGGTTTTACTCATAATGACAGTATAACTGCCACACTCAATATGACAGTTATTTAAACATAATTCCTAAACCAAACATGATGAATGGCTAATTATACCTGGAGAAATGTATTTTTATGAGTTTTACTGGGAAAAAAAAAAAAGTAAGGTTTATAAAGACACAAGTTATTTTTTTTTACTCATTATAATGGTATAACTGTCATACTAAATATGAAAGTTGTATAAACATAACTTCAAAACCAAACATGCATTGTGTCTAAAAATGCCTGTAATATTGTATCTATGTGATTTTTACCAGAATCAGGTATTTTGGTAAGGTTTACAAATACAAAATCTAGGTTTTACTCATAATGACAGTATAACTGCCACACTCAATATGACCGTTATTTAAACATAACTCCTAAACCAAAAATGCAAAATGGCTAATAATGCCTGGAGCAATGTATCTTTGTGAGTTTTCCTGGAAAAAATAAAAAAAATTGGAAGGTTTGTAAACACACAAGTTAGTTTTTTACTTAATATGACAGTATAACTGGCATACTAAATGCAAAAGTTAAATAAACAAAACTCCAAAACCAAACTTGCAATACGTCTAAAAATGCCTGTAATATTGTATCTATGTGAGTTTTACCAGAATCAGGTATTTTGGTAAGGTTTACATATACACAAATTTGGTTTTACTCATAATGACAGAATAACTGCCACACTCAACATGACAGTTATTTAAACATAATTCCTAAACCAAACATGATACATGGCTAATAATGCCTGGAGAAATGTATCAGTGTGAGTTTTACTGGAAAAAAATAATTTGTAAGGTTTATAAAGACACAAGTTAGTTTTTTTTATTTAATATGATGGTATAACTGTCATACTAAATATGAAAGTTATATAAATATAACTCCAAAACCAAACATACATTATGTCTAAAGATGTCTGTAATATTGTATCTATGTGAGTTTTACCAGAATCAGGTATTTTGATAAGTTTTACAATTACAAAATTTAGGTTTTACTCATAATGACAGTGTAACTGCCACAATGACTGCCACCAAACATGCATTGTGTTTAAAAATGCTTAGAATTTTTTATCCATGTGAGTTTTACTATAATCAGTTGTTTTTGTAAGGTTTACAAATACAAAATGTTAGTTTTACTCATAATGACAGTATACTGACAAAATGGCTAATAATGCCTTGAGGAATGTATCTTTGTGAGTTTTACTGGAAAAAATGTTTTGTAAGGTTTGTAAAGACACAAGTTAGTTTTTTTTTTTACACAATTTAACAGTTTAGCTGTCATACTATATATGAAAGTTATATAAACATAATTCCAAAACCAAATATGCAATCCGTCTAAAAATGCCTGTAATATTGAATATATGTGAGTTTTATCAGATTCAGGTATTTTGGTAAGGTTTACGAATACAAAAATTAGGTTTTACTCATAGTGACAATATAACTGCCACACTCAATATGACAGTTAATTAAACATAACTCCTAAAACACAAATGCAAAATGACTAATAATGCCTAGAGAAATTTATATTTGTGAATGTTACTGGAAAACAATAGATTTGTAAAGATACAAATTAGGTTTTTTTTACTCAATATGATGGTATAACTGTCATACTAAATATGAAAGTTATATAAACATAACTCCAAAACCAAACATGCTTTATGTCTAAAAATTCCTGTAATATTGTATCGATGTGGGTTTTACCAGAATAAGGTATTTTGGTAAGGTTTAAAAATACAAAAAATAGGTTTTACTCATAATGACACACTCAATATGACAGTTATTTAAACATAACTCCTAAACCAAATATGATAAATGACTAATTATGCCTGGAGAAATGTATCTTTGTGAGTTTTATTGGGGGAAAAAAATGTAAGGTTTATCAAGACACAAGTTATTATTTTTTTACTCAATAAGGTTTACAAATACAAAAATTAGGTTTTACTCACGGTGGCAGAGGGGTTAGTGCATCTGCCTCACAATACGAAGGTCCTGAGTAGTCTTGGGTTCAATCCCGGGCTCGGGATCTTTCTGTGTGGAGTTTGCATGTCCTCCCCGTGACTGCGTGGGTTCCCTCCGGGTACTCCGGCTTCCTCCCACTTCCAAAGACATGCACCTGGGGATAAGTTGATTGGCAACACTAAATTGGCCCTAGTGTGTGGATGTGAGTGTGAATGTTGTCTGTCTATCTGTGTTGGCCCTGCGATGAGATGGCGACTTGTCCAGGGTTGTACCCCGCCTTCCGCCCGATTGTAGCTGTGATAGGCTCCAGCGCCCCCCGCGACCCCAAAGGGAATAAGCGGTAGAAAATGGATGGATGGATGGAGGTTTTACTCACTATGACAGTATACTGTCACATTCAATCGGACAGTTATTTAGACATACTGTAACTCCTAAACCACAAATACAAAATGGCTAATAATGCCTGGAGAAATGTATCTTTGTGAGTTTTCCTGGAAAAAACTAACAAATTATAAGGTTTGTAAAAGAAACAAGTTTGTTTTTTTACTTAATATGACAGTAAAACTGTCATACTAAATATGAAAGTTAAATAAACATAACTTCAAAACCAAACATGCATTGTGTCTAAAAATGCCTGTAATATTGTATCTATGTGATTTTTACCATAATCAGGTATTTTGGTAAGGTTTACAAATACAAAATCTAGGTTTTACTCATAATGACAGTATAACTGCCACACTCAATATGACCGTTATTTAAACATAACTCCTAAACCAAAAATGCAAAATGGCTAATAATGCCTGGAGCAATGTATCTTTGTGAGTTTTACTAGAAAAAAATATTTTTTAAGGTTTGTATGGACTAAAGTTTTTTTTTTTTTACTCAATATGATGGTATAACTGTCAAACTAAATATAAAAGTAATATAAACATAATTCCAAAACCAAACTCCTAAACCAAACATGCAATCCGTCTAAAAATGCCTGTAATATTGAATCTATGTGAGTTTTACCACAAACAGGTATTTTGGTAAGATTTATAAATACAAAAATTAGGTTTTACTCATAATGACAGTATAACTGCAACGTTCAAAATGACAGTTATTTAAACATAACTCCTAAACCAAACATGCTAAATGGCTAATAATGACTGGAGAAATGCATCTTTGTGAGTTTTACTGAAAAAAACAACATTTTAGTAAGGTTTGTAAAGACACAAGTTAGTTGTTTTTTACTCCATATGACAGTATAACTGTCATACTAAATGTAAAATGTATATAAACAAAACTCCAAAACCAAACATGCATTATGTCTAAAAATGCCTGTAACATTGTATTAGTAGTAGTTTTACTACAATCAGGTATTTTGGTAAGGTTTACAAATACAAAAATAAGGTTTTACTCATAATGACAGTATAACTGCCACACTCAATATGACAGTTATTTAAATATAACTCCTAAACCACACATGCAAAATGGCTAATAATGCTTGGAAAAAATTGTAAGGTTTGAAAGACAAGTTATTTTTTTTACTCAATATGACATTATAACTGTCATACTAAATGTAAAAATTATATAAACATAACTCCAAAACCAAACATGCATTATATCTAAAAATAATTGTAATATTGTATCCATGTGAGTTTTACTAGAATCAGTTGTTTTTGTAAGGTTTGCAAATACAAAATATTGTTTTTACTCACTATGACAGTATATTGCTGTCATATTGAGAAAAAAAAATTGTGTTATAAAAAACCTTACAAAATATTTTTTTCCAGAAAAATTCACAGAGATACATTTCTCCAGGCATTATTAGTCATTTTGAATATGTGGTTTAGGAGTTATGTTTAAATAACTGTCAGATCGAATGTGACAGTATACTGTCATAGTGAGTAAAACCAATATTTTGTATTTGCAAAACTTACAAAAACAACTGATTCTAGTATAACTCACATGGATACATCATTTCAGGCATTTTTAGACATAATGCATGTTTGGTTTAGGAGTTATGTTTATATAACTTTTCCATTTAGTATGACAGTTATACTGTCTTTTTGAGTTAGAAAAAACTAACTTGTGTCTTTACAAACCTTACAATTTTTATTTATTTTTTTCCAGTAAAACTCACAAAGATACTTTTCTCCAGGCATTATTAGCCATTTAGCATGTTTTGTTTAGGAGTTATGTTTAAAAAAAATTGGCGGTTATCCGTCAATATGAGTAAAACCTAATTTTTGTATTTGTAATCCTTACCAAAATACCTGATTCTGGTAAAAATCAAATATATTCAATATTACAGCCATTTTTTTACGAATTGCAAGTTTGGTTTTGGAGTTATGTTTATAAAACTTTCATATTTACAGTTATACCATCATATTGAGTTAAAAAAAACAAAAAACAGTATCTTTACAAACCTTACAAAATGTTTTTTTCCAGTGAAAATCACAAAGATACATTTTTCCACACATTATTAGTCATTTTGCATGTGTGTTTTAGGAGTTATGTTTAAATAACTGTCATATTGAGCGTGGCAGTTATACTGTCATTATGAGTAAAACCTAATTTTGGTATTGTAAACCTTACCAAAATACCTGATTCTGATAAAACTCACATATATTTAATATTACAGGCATTTTTAAATGGATTGCATGTTTGGTTTTTGAGTTTGGTTTTGGAGTTATGTTTCTAGAACTTTTTTATTGACAGTTATACCGTCATATTGAGTAAAAAAACTTGTGTCTTTGTAAACCTTACAAAAGATCATTACTCTAGTAAAACTAACAAAGATACATTTCTCCAGGTTTAATAGCCATTTTCATGTGTCGTTTATGACTTATGTTTAAATAACTGTCATATTGAGTGTGGCACTTATAATGTCACTATCAGTAAAACCTTTTTTTTTTTTTTTGTCAACCTTACCAAAATACCTCATTTTGGTAAAACTCACATAGATTCAATATTACAGACATTTTTAGACGGATTGCAAGTTTGGTTTTGGAGTCATGTTTATATATTTTCTGCATGTAGTATGACAGTTATACTGTCATATTGAGTAAAAAAAACTAACGTGTGTCTTTACAAACCTTACAAATTGTTGTTCCTAGTAAAACTCACAAAGATACATTTCTCCAGGCATTATTAGCCCTTTTGCATGTGTGGTTTAGGAGTTATGTTTACATAACTGTCAGATTGAATGTGACAGTATACTGTCATAGTGAGTAAAACCAAATTTTTGTATTTGTAAACCTTACCAAAATACCTGATCTGGTAAAACTCACATAGATACAATATTACAGGTATTTTTAGAAAAAATTCACGTTTGTTTTTGGAGTTATGTTTATATAACTTTCATATTTAGTATGACGGTTATACCATCATAATGAGTAAAAAAAAACTACCTTGTGTCTTTATAAACCTTACAAATTATTGTTTTCCTGTAAAACTCACAAAGATACATTTCTCCAGGCATTATTAGCCATTTATCATGTTTGGTTTAGGAATTATGTTTAAATACCTGTTAAATGTGGCAGTTATATTGTCATTATGAGTAAAACCTATTTTTTGTATTTGTAAACCTTACCAAAATACCTGATTCTGGTAAAACTCACATAGATACAATATTACACAGACATAAAACATGTTTGGTTTTGCAGTTATGTTTATACAACTTTCATATTTAGTATGACAGTTATACCATCATATTGAGTAAAAAAACTAATTTGTGTCTTTACAAACCTTACAAAATATTTATTTTTCATTAAATTTCACAAAGATACATTTTTCCAGGCATTATTAGTCATTTTGCATTTGTTTTTTAGGAGTTATGTTTAAAAAACTGTCATATTGAGTGTGGCAGTTATACTGTCATTATGAGTAAAACCTAATTTTTGTATTTGTAAACCTTACCAAAATACCTGATTTTGGTTAAACTCACATAGATTCAATATTACAGGCATTTTTAGACGGATTGCAAGTTTGGTTTTAGAGTTATGTGTATATAACTTTCATATTTAGTATGACAGTTATACTGTCAAATTGAGTAAAAAATAACAAACTTGTAATTTTAAAAACCCTAAAAAATATTTTTTTCCAATAAAATTCAGAGAGATACATTTTTCTCGGCATTATTAGTCATTTTGCATGTGTAGTTTAGGAGTTATGTTTAAATAGCTGTCAGATTGAATGTGACAGTTTACTGTCATAGTGAGTAAAACCAATATTTTGTATTTGCAAAACTTACAAAAACAACTGATTTTAGTAAAACTCACATTGATACAATATCCATCCATCCAGTGAGAGCTGAAGATCCTGGCCAGATGAAGCCATCAGGACCACATCATCTGCAAAAAGCAGAGACCTAATCCTGCAGCCACCAAACCAGTCGAAGTGAGTCCGACTATATCTAGCCGGAAATTCTCCACCTCGCGCACTAGCTCAGGCTCCTTCCCCCCCAGCGAGGTGACGTTCCACGTCCCAAGAGCTAGCTTCTGTAGCCGAGGATCGGACCGCCAAGTGCCCTGCCTTCGGCTGCCGCCCAGCTCACATTGCACCCGACCTCCCTGACCCCTGCTATGGGTGGTGAGCCCATTGGAGGGGGGACCCACGTTGCCTCTTCGGGCTGTGCCCGGCCGGGCCCCATGGGGGCAGGCATAAAGCCCCCGGACAACATAGCTCCTAGGATCATTGGGACACGCAAACTCCTCTACCACGTTAAGGTGGCAGCTCAGAGAGGAGTGATACAATATTACAGGCATTTTTTAATGGATGTCCATCCATCCATCCATTTTATACCGCGTATTCCCTTCGGGGTCGCGGGGGGCGCTGGAGCCTATGTCTGCTACAATCGGGCGGAAGGCGGGGTACACCCTGGAAATGTCGCCACCTCATCATATTAAGTAAAAAAAACTAAATTGGTTCTTTACAAACCTTACAAAATATGTTTTTCCAGTAATCTCACAAAGATACATTTCTCCAGGCATTATAGCCATTTTGCATGTGTGGTTTGGTAGTTATGTTTAAATAACTGTCAAATTGAATGTGACAGTATACTATCATGGTGAGTAAAACCAATAATTTGTAGTTGCAAACCTTACTACAACAATTGATTTTAGTAAAACTCGCATGGATACAAAATTACAGGCATTTATAAACATAATGCATGTTTGGTTTTGGAGTTATATATATATATATTTTTACATTTAGTATTACAGTTATACTGTCATATTGAGTAAAAAAAACTAACTTGTGTATTTATAAACCTTAAAAAACATTTTTTTCCAGTAAAACTCACAAAGATACATTTATTTCTCCAAGCATTATTAGCCATTAACTATGTTTGGTATAGAGTTATGTTTAAAAAACTGTCATATTGAGTGTGGCAGATATACTGTCATTATGAGTAAAACCTGTTTTTTGTATTTGTAAAATTAACAAAATAACTGATTCTGATAAAACTCACATGGATAAAATATTACAGGATTTTTTTTAGACATAAAGCATGTTTCCATCATATTGAGTAAAAAAAACTAACTTGTGTCTATACAAACCTTACAAAATATTTTTTTTTCCAGTAAAACTCACAAAAATACATTTCTCCAGTTATTATTAGCCATTTTACATCTGTGGTTTAGAATTTGTGTTTAAATAACAGTCAGATTGAATGTGACAGTATACTGTCATAGTGAGTAAAACCTAATTTTTGTATTTGTAAACCTTAACAAAATACCTGATTCTAATAAAACTCACATAGATTCAATATTACAGGCATTTTTAGACGGATTGCATAATTGGTATTGGAGTTATGTTTATATAACTTTTACATTTATTATGACAGTTATACACACATATTGAATAAAAAAACCTATTTTGTGTCTTATCAAACCTTACAAAATATTTGTTTTCCTGTAAAACTCACAAAGACACATTTCTCCAGACATTATTAGCCATTTTGCATGTGTGGTTTAGGAGTTATGTTAACATTACCGTCATATTGAGGGTGGCAGTTATACTGTCATTATGTGTAAAACCCAGGTTTTGTATTTGTAAACCTTACCAAAATACCTGATTCTGGTAAAACTCATATAGATACAATATTACTGGCAGTTTAAGATGGATTGCAAGTTTGGTTTAGGATTTTGGTTTTGGAATGATGTTTATATTACTTTTATATTTAGTTTGACAGTTATACCATCATATTGATTTTAGAAAAAAATAACTTTTGTCTTTACAAACCTTACAAAATATGTTTTTCTAGTAAAACTCACAAAGATACATTTCTCCAGGCATTATTAGCTATTTAGCATGTTTGGTTTAGGAGTTATGTTTAAATAACTGTTCATTTGAATATGGCAGTTATACTGTCTTTATGAGTAAAACCCAATTTTTGTATTTGTAAACCTTACCAAAATACCCGATTCTGGTAAAACTCACATAGATTCAATATTCTAGGCATTTTTAGACGTACTGCAAGTTTGGTTTTGGAGTTATGTTTATTTAACTTTCATATTTAGTATGACAGTTTTACTGTCATTTTAAGTAAAAACTAACTTGTGTCTTTACAAACCTTATCCTTTTTTTATTTTTTTCCCAGGAAAACTCACAAAGATACATTTCTCCAGGCATTATTAGCCAATTTGTATTTGTAAACCTTAACAAATACAAATTTGTTAAGTATGTTTAATTAACTGTCAGATTGAATGTGACAGTATACTGTCATAGTGAGTAAAACCTAATTTTTGTATTTGTAAACCTTACCAAAAATACCTGATTCTGGTAAAAAATCACATAGATACAATATTGCAGGCATTTTTAGACATAATGCATGTTTGCTTTTGAAGTTATGTTTATACAACTTTCATATTTAGTATGACAGTTATACCATCATATTGAGTAAAAAAAAAAAAACTTGTGTCTTTATAAACCTTAAAAAATTTTTGTTACCCAGTAAAACTCACAAAGATACATTTCTCCAGGCATAATTAGTCATTTATCATGTTTGGTTTAGGAGTTATGTTTAAATAACTGTCATATTGAGTGTGGCAGTTATACTTTCATTATGAGTAAAACCTATGTTTTGTATTTGTAAACCTTACCAAAATACCTGATTCTGGTAAAACCCACATCGATACAATATTACAGGAATTTTTAGACATAAAGCATGTTTGGTTTTGGAGTTGTGTTTATATAACTTTCATATTTAGTAAGACAGTTATACCATTATATATTGAGTAAAAAAAACCTAATTTGTATATTTACAAACCTTACAAAACTTTGTTTTCCAGTAAAATTCACAAATATACATTTCCCTAGGCATTAGAAGTCATTTTGCATTTGTGTTTTAGGAGTTATGTTTAATTAACTGTCATACTGAGTGTGGCAGTTATATTGTCACTATGAGTAAAACCTAATTTTTGTATTCGTAAACCTTACCAAAATACCTGATTCTGATAAAACTCACATATATTCAATATTACAGGCATTTTTAGACGGATTGCATATTTGGTTATGGAATTATGTTTATATAACTTTCATATATAGTATGACAGCTATACTGTTAAATTGTGTAAAAAAACAACTAACTTGTGTCTTTACAAACCTTACAAAATATTTTTTTCCAGTAAAACTCACAAAGATACATTCCTCTAGGCATTATTAGCCATTTTGTCGGATTAATTGTGACAGTATACTGTCATTATGAGTAAAACTTATATTTTGTATTTGTAAACCTTACAAAAACAACTGATTCTAGTAAAACTCACATGGATACAAAATTATAAGCATTTTTAGACATAATGCATGTTTGGTGGCAGTCAAAGTGGCAGTTATACTGTCATTATGAGTAAAACCTAATTTTTGTATTTGTCAACCTTAACCAAATTACCTGATTCTGGTAAAACTCACATAGATACAATATTACAGGCATTTTTAGACATAATGCATGTTTGGTTTTGGAGTTATGTTTATATAACTTTCATATTTAGTATGACAGTTATACCATCATATTAAATAAAAAAAACTAACTTGTGTCTTTATAAACCTTACAAATTATTTGTTTCCAGTAAAACTCACCATGATACATTTCTCCAGGCATTATAAGGATTAGGAGTTATGTTTAAATAACTGTCATATCAAATGTTGCAGTTATACTGTCATTATGAGTAAAACCCAAGTTTTGTATTTGTAAACCTTACCAAAATACCTGATTCTGGTAAAACTCACATAGATTCAATATTACAGGCAGTTTAAGACAGATTGCAAGTTTGGTTTAGGAGTTTGGTTTATATAACTTTCATATTTAGTATGACAGTTATACCATCATATTGAGTAAAAAAAAAACTAACTTTTGTCTTTACAAACCTTACAAACTATTTTTTTCTAGTAAAAATCACAAAGATACATTTCTCCAGGCATTATTAACCATTTTGCATGTGTGGTATAGGAGTTATGTTTACATAACTGTCATATTAAATGTGGCAGTTATACTGTCATTATGAGTAAAACTAAATTTGTGTATATGTAAACCTTACCAAAATACCTGATTATGGTAAAACTCACATAGATACAATACTAAAGGCATTTTTAGACATAATGCATGTTTGGTTTTGGAGTTATGTTTGTATACATTTCTCCAGGCATTAATAGCCATTTAGCATGTTTGGTTCAGGAGTTATGTTTAAATAACTGTTATTTTGAATATGGCAGTTATACTGTCATTATGAGTAAAACCTAAATTTTGTATTTATAAACCTTACCAAAATACCTGATTCTGGTAAAACTCACATAGATACAATATTACAGGCATTTTTAGACATAATGCATGTTTGGTTTTGGAGTTATGTTCATATACATTTTTCCAGGCATTATTAGCCATTTATCATGTTTGGTTTAGGAGTTATGTTTAAATAACTGTCATATCAAATAATGCAGTTATACTGTCATCATATTTAGTATGACAGTTATACTGTCATATTAAGTAAAAAAAAAAAACTAACTTGTTTCTTTACAAACCTTATAATTTTTTTAATTTTTTTCCAGAAAAACTCACAAAAATACATTTTTCCAGGCATTATTAGCCATTTTGTAATTGTGGTTTAGGAGTTACAGTATGTTTAAATAACTGTCAGATTGAATGTGACAGTATACTGTCATAGTGAGTAAAACCTAATTTTTGTATTTGTAAACCTTAACAAAATACCTGATTCTAGTAAAACTCACATAGATTCAATATTACAGGCATTTTTAGACGGATTGCATGTTTGGTATTGGAGTTATGTTTATATAACTTTTACATTTATTTTGACAGTTATACAAACATATTGAAAAAAAAAAACCTATTTTGTGTCTTATCAAACCTTACAAAATATTTTTTTTCCTGTAAAACTCACAAACATATCTCCAGGCATTATTAGCCATTTTGCATGAGTGGTTTAGGAGTTATGTTAACATAACCGTCATATTGAGGGTGGCAGTTATACTGTCATTATGAGTAAAACATAATTTTTGTATTTATAAACCTTACCAAAATTCCTGATCCTGGTAAAACTCACATAGATACAATATTACAGGCATTTTTAGACATAATGCATGTTTAGTTTTGGAGTTATGTTTATATACATTTTTCCAGGCATTATTAGCTATTTATCATGTTTGGTTTAGGAGTTATGTTTAAATAACTGTCATATCAAATAATGCAGTTATACTGTCATTATGAGTAAAACCCAAGTTTTGTATTTGTAAACCTTACCAAAATACCTGATTCTGGTAAAACTCAGATAGATTCAATATTACAGGCAGTTTAAGACGGATTGCAAGTTTGGTTTAGGAGTTTGGTTTTGGAATGATGTTTATATTACTTTTATATTTAGTTTGACAGTTATACCATCATATTGTGTAAAAAAAAAAATGTTTGTCTTTACAAACCTTACAAAATAATTTTTTCTAGTAAAACTCACAAAGATACATTTCTCCAGGCATTATTAGCTCTTTAGCATGTTTGGTTTAGAAGGTATGTTTAAATAACTGTTATTTTGAATATGGCAGTTATACTGTCATTATGAGTAAAACCCAATTTTTGTATTTATAAACCTTACCAAAATTCCTGATTCTGGTAAAACTCACATAGATACAATATTACAGGCATTTTTAGACATAATGCATGTTTAGTTTTGGAGTTATGTTTATATACATTTTTCCAGGCATTATTAGCTATTTATCATGTTTGGTTTAGGAGTTATGTTTAAATAACTGTCATATCAAATAATGCAGTTATACTGTCATTATGAGTAAAACCCAAGTTTTGTATTTGTAAACCTTACCAAAATATCTGATTCTGATAAAACTCACATATATTCAATATTACAGGCATTTTTAGATGGATTTCATATTTGGTTTTGGAATTATGTTTATATAACTTTCATATGTAGTATGACAGCTATACTGTTAAATTATGTAAAAAAACAAACTAACTTGTGTCTTACAAACCTTACAAAATATTTTTTTCCAGTAAAATTCACAAAGATACATTCCTCAAGGCATTATTAGCCATTTTTTCAGATTAATTGTGACAGTATACTGTCATTATGAGTAAAACTAATATTTAGTATTTGTAAACCTTACAAAAACAACTGATTCTAGTAAAACTCACATGGATACAAAATTATAAGCATTTTTAGACATAATGCATGTTTGGTTTTGGAGTTATGTTTATATAACTTTCATATTTAGTATGACAGTTATACCATCATATTGAGTAAAAAAAACCTAACTTTTGTCTTTAAAAACCTTACAAAATATTGTTTTCTAGTAAAAATCACAAAGATACATTTCTCCAGGCATTATTAGCCATGTATCATGTTTGGTTTAGTAATTATCTTTAAATAACTGTCATGCGGAGTGTGGTAGTTATATTGTCATTATGAGTAAAACCTATATTTTCTATTTGTAAACCTTACCAAAATACCTGATTCTGGTAAAACTCATATAAATACAATATTACAGGAATTTTTAGACATAAAACATGTTTGGTTTAAATAACTGTCAGATTGAATGTGACAGTATACTGTCATAGTGAGTAAAACCAATATTTTGAATTTGCAAACCTTACAAATACAACTGATTCTAGTTAAACTCACATGAATACAATATTACAGGCATTTTAAGACATAATGCATGTTTGGTTTTGGAGTTATGTTTATAATTTTTTTACATTTAGTATGACAGTTATACTGTCATATTGAGTAAAAAAAAAAAAACTTGTGTCTTTACAAACCCATCCATCCATCCATTTTCTACCACTTATTCTCTTTGGGCTCGCGGGGGGCGCTGGAGCCTATATCAGCTACGATCGGGCGGAAGGCGGCGTACACCCTGGACAAGTCGCCATCTCATCGCAGTCTTTACAAACCTTACAATTTTTTTTTTTTTCCTGTAAAATTTAAAAAGATACATTTCTCCAGGCATTATTAACCATTTTGCATGTGTGGTTTAGGAGTTATGTTTACATAACTGTCATATTGAATGTGGCAGTTATACTGTCATTATGAGTAAAACCTAATTTTGTTTTTGTAAACCTTACCAAAATACCTGATTCTAGTAAAACGAACATAGATTCATTGGTTTTGGAGTTATGTTTATATAACTTTCATATATAGTATGACAGTTATATCATCATATTGAGTAAAAAATTGAACTTGTGTCTTTATAAACCTTAAAATTTCGTTTTTTTCCAGTAAAACTCACAAAGATACATTTCTCCAGGCATTATTAACCATTTTGCCTGTGTGGTATAGGAGTTATGTTTACATAACTGTCATATTAAATGTGGCAGTTATACTGTCATTATGAGTAAAACCAAGTTTGTGTAAATGTAAACCTTACCAAAATACCTGATTCTGGTAAAACTCACATAGATACAATATTACAGGCATTTTTAAACATAATGAATGTTTGGTTTTGGATTTATGTTTATATAACGTTCATATTTAGTATGACAGTTATACCATCATATTGAGTAAAAAAACAAACTCATTTTTATCTTTACAAATCTTACAAAATATTGTTTTCCAGTAAAATTCACAAATATACATTTCTCTAGGCATTATTAGTCATTTTGCATTTGTGTTTTAGGAGTTATGTTTAAATAACTGTCATACTGAGTGTGGCAGTTATATATATGAGTAAAACCTAATTTTTGTATTCGTAAACCTTACCAAAATACCTGAATCTGATAAAACTCACATATATTCAATATTAAAGGCATTTTTTAGATGGATTGCATATTTGGTTTTGGAATTATGTTTATATAACTTTCATATATAGTATGACAGCTAAACAGTTAAATTGTGTAAAAAAACTAACTTGTGTCTTTACAAACCTTACAAAATATTTTTCCAGTAAAACTCACAAAGATACATTCCTCAAGGCATTATTAGCCATTTTGTCAGTATACTGTCATTATGAGTAAAACTAATATTTTGTATTTGTAAACCTTACAAAAATAACTGATTATAGTAAAAATCACATGGATACAAATTTATAAGCATTTTTAAACACAACATGTTTGGTGGCAGTCAATGTGGCAGTTATACTGTCATTATGAGTAAAACCTAATTTTTGTCATTGTAAACCTTACCAAAATACCTGATTCTGGTAAAACTCACATAGATACAATATTACAGGCATTTTTAGACATAATGTATGTTTGGTTTTGGAGTTATATTTATATAACTTTCATATTTAGTATTACAGTTATACCATCATATTAAGTAAAAAAACCTAATTTGTGTCTTTACAAACCTTACAAAATATTTTTTTTTTCATTAAAATTCACAAAGATACATTTTTCCAGGCATTATTAGTCATTTTGCATTTGTTTTTTAGGAGTTATGTTTAAATAACTGTCATGTTGAGTGTGGCAGTTATATTGTCATTATGAGTAAAACCTATTTTTTGTATTTGTAAACCTTACCAAAATACCTGATTCTGGTAAAACTCATATAGATACAATATTACAGGATTTTTTAGACATAAAACATGTTTGGTTTAGGAGTTATGTTTAAATAACTCAGATTGAATGTGACAGTATATTGTCATAGTGAGTTAAACCAATATTTTGTATTTGCAAACCTTACAAAAACAACTGATTCTAGTTAAACTAACATGAATACAATATTACAGGCATTTTTAGACATAATGCATGTTTGGTTTTGGAGTTATGTTTATCATTTTTTTACATATAGTATGACAGTTTTACTGTCATATTGAGTAAGAAAAAAATAACTTGCGTCTTTACAAACCCATTCATCCATCCATTTTCTACCGCTTATTCCATTTGGGTTCGCGGGGGGCGCTGGAGCCTATCTCAGCTACAATCGGGCGGAAGGCGGGGTACACCCTGGACAAGTCGCCATCTCATCGCAGTCTTTACAAACCTTACAAAATAGTTTTTTTTTTCCTGTAAAACTTAAAAAGATACATTTCTCCAGGCATTATTAACCATTTTGCATGTGTGGTTTAGGAGTTATGTTTACATAACTGTCATATTGAATGTGGCAGTTATACTGTCATTATGAGTAAAACCTATTTTTTGTTTTTGTAAACCTTACCAAAATACCTGAATCTAGTAAAACGAAAATAGATTCATTGGTTTTGGAGTTATGTTAATATATAACTTTCATATTTAGTTTGACAGTTATATCATCATATTGAGTAAAAAATGTAACTTGCATCTTTATAAACCTTACAAATTCGTTTTTTCCAGTAAAACTCACAAAGATACATTTCTCCAGGCATTATTAACCATTTTGCATGGTTGGTATAGGAGTTATGTTTACAAAACTGTCATATTAAACGTGGCAGTTATACTGTCAGTATGAGTAAAACCAAATTTTTGTATTTGTAAACCTTACCAAAATACCTGATTCTGGTAAAACTCACATAGATACAATATTACAGGCATTTTTAGACGTATTGCAAGTTTGGTTTTGGAGATATGTTTATTTAACTTTTATATTTAGTATGCCAGTTATACTGTCATGTTAAGTAAAAAACTAACTTGTGTCTTTACAAACCTTACAATTTTTTTTTTTTTTTTCCAGGAAAACTCACAAAGATACATTTCTCCAGGCATTATTAGCCATTTAACATGTTTGGTTTAGGAGTTATGTTTTAACTGTCATATTGAGTGTGGCAGTTATACTGTCATTATGAGTAAAACCTATTTTTTTGTATTTGTAAACCTTACCAAAATATCTGATTCTGGTAAAACCCACATCCATACAATATTACAGGAATTTTTAGACATAAAGTATGTTTGGTTTTGGAGTTATGTTTATATAACTTTCATATTTAGTATGACAGTTATACCATCATATTGAGTAATAAAACACAAATTTGTATCTTTACAAACCTTACAAAATATTGTTTTCCAGTAAAATTCACAAATATACATTTCTCTAGGCATTATTAGTCATTTTAAATTTGTGTTTTAGGAGTTATGTTTAAATAACTGTCATATTGTGTGTGGCAGTTATACTGTCACTATGAGAAAAAACTAATTTTTTGATTTGTAAACCTTACCAAAATACCTGATTCTGATAAAACTTACATATAATAAATATTACAGACATTTTTAGACGGATTGCATGTTTGGTTTTGGAGTTATGTTTATAAAACTTTCATATATAGTATGACAGCTATACTGTAAAATTAAGTTAAAAAAAAACTAACGTGTGTCTTTACAAACCTTACAAAATATTTGTTCCAGTAAAATTCACAAAGATACATTCCTCCAGGCATTATTAGCCATTTTGTCAGATTGATTGTGACAGTATACTCTCATTATGAGTAAAACTAATAATTTGTATTTGTAAACCTTAGAAAAACAACTGATTCTAGTAAAACTCACGTAGGAATTTAATAGGAATTTTAAGACATAATGCATGTTTGGTTTTGGAGTTATGTTTAAATAATTGTCATATTGAATGTGGCAGTATACTGTCATTATGAGTAAAACCTATTGTTTGTATTTGTCAACCTTACCAAAATACCTGATTCTGGTAAAACTCAAAAAGATACAATATTACAGGCATTTTTAGACTAAATGCATTTTGGTTTTGGAGTTATGTTTATATAACTTTCATATTTAGTATGACAGTTATACCATCATATTAAATAAAAAATAATAATTTGTGTCTTTATAAACCTTACACAATATTTGTTTCCAGTAAAACTCACAAAGATACATTTCAAATCTTCTCCAGGCATTGTTAGTCATTTATCATGTTTAGTTTAGGAGTCATGTTTAAATAACTGTCATATCAAATGTTGCAGTTATACTGTCATTAAGAGTAAAACCCAAGTTTTGTATTTGTAAACCTTACCAAAATACCTGATTCTGGCAAAAATCACATAGATTCAATATTACAGGCAGTTTAAGACAGAGAGTTTGGTTTTGGAATTATGTTTATCTAACTTTCATATTTAGTATGACAGTTATACCATCATATTGAGTAAAAAAAACAACTAACTTTTGTCTTTACAAACCTTGCAAAATATTTTTTTTCTAGTAAAACTCACAAAGATTCATTTCTCCAGGCATTATTAGCCATTTAGCATATTTGGTTTAGGAGTTATGTTTAAATAACTGTTATTTTGAATATGGCAGTTATACTGTCATTATGAGTAAAACCCAATTTTTGTATTTGTAAACCTTACCAAAATAACTGATTCTGGTAAAACTCACATATATTCAATATACAGGCATTTTTAGACGGATTGCAAATTTGGTTTTGGTGTTATTTTTATTCAACTTTGATATATAGCATGACAGTTATACTGTCATATTGAGTAAAAAAAAGCTAACTTGTGTCTTTACAAACCTTACAAACTATTTTTTTCCTGTAAAACTTACAAAGATACATTTCTCCAGGCATTATTTGACATTTTGCTTGCATGGTTTAGGAGTTATGTTTAAATAACAGTCAGATTGAATGTGACAGTATACTGTCATAGTAGTTTTTTACTCAATATGCCAGTAATGTTCTTAAAATCCTGAGATAATGCGAAAAAAAGCAATAAAAATGTTTTTCAACATAATTCCTACACCAAACATGTAACATGTCTAATAATGCCTGAAGACATGTATCTTTGTTAGTTTTACTAGAAAATGTATCTTTTGTAAGTTTTGCAAAAACGCAAGTTAGTTTTTTTAATTCAATATAACAGTATTACTGTCAAACTAAATGTAAAAGTTATATAAACATAACTCCAAAAATGAACATGCATTATGTCTAAAAATGCCTAATATATTGTATCTATGTGAGTTTTACCAGTATGAAGTAATTTGGTAAGGTTTACAAATACAAAAATTGGGTTTTTCTCATAATGACAGTATAACTGCTATATTCAATTTGACAGTTATTTAAACATAACTTCCTAACCACACATGCAAATAGGCTAATAAAGCCCAAAACAATGCATCCTTGTGAGTTTTACTCGAAACATATGCTATTTTAAGGCTTGCAAACACAAAAAGTAGGGTTTTTTTTACTCATTTTACAGTAATGTTCTTAAAATCCTGAGATAATGTGAAATAAGCAATAAAAATGTTTTTCAAAATAATTCCTACACCAAACATGCAACATGTCTAATAATGCCTGAAGACATGTATCTTTGTGAGTTTTACTAGAAAAAGTATCTTTTGTAAGTTTTGCAAAGAGGCAAATACGTTTTTTTAATTCAATATGACAGTATAACTGTCATACCAAATATGAAAGTTATATAAACATAACTCCAAAACTGAACATGCATTATGTCTAAAAATGCCTAAAATATTGTATCTATGTGAGTTTTACAAGAATCAGGTAATTTGGTAAGGTTTACAAATACAGAAATATTTTCATGACAGTATAACTGCTTCATTCAATTTGACAGTTATTTAAACATAACTTCCTAATCACACATGCAAATAGATTAATAAAGCCTAAAACAATGTATCCTTGTGAGTTTTACTCGAAACATTTGCTATTTCAAGGCTTGCAAACACAAAAAGGAGTTTTTTACTCATTATGACAGTAATGTTCTTAAAATCCTGAGATAATGCGAAATAAGCAATAAAAATGTTTTTCAACATAATTCCTACACCAAACATGCAACATGTCTAATAATGCCTGGATACATGTATCTTTGTTAGTTATATTAGAAAAATTATCTTTTGTAAGTTTTACAAAGACTCAAGTTAGTTTTTTTAATACAATATGACAGTATAACTGTCATACCAAATATGAAAGTTATATAAACATAACTCCAAAACTAAACATGCATTATGTCTAAAAATGCCTAAAATATTGTATCTATGTGAGTTTTGCAAGAATCAGTTAATTTGGTAAGGTTACAATTACATAAATTAGGGGTTTACTCATAATGACAGATAACTGCTACATTCAATTTGACAGTTATTTAAACATAACTTCTAACCACACATGCAAAATAGGCTAATAAGGCCTAAAACAATGCATCCATGTGAGTTTTACTCGAAACATATGCTATTTTAATGCTTGCAAACACAAAAAGTAGTTTTTTACTCATTATGACAGTAATGTTCTGAAAATCCTGAGATAAAGCGAAATCAGGAATAAAAATGTTTTTCAACATAATTCCTACCCCAAACATGCAACATGTCTAATAATGCGTGAAGATATGTATCTTTGTTAGTTTTACTTGAAAAATTATCTTTTGTAAGTTATTCAAAGAGGCAAGTTACTTTTTTAATACAATATGACAGTATAACTGTCATACCAAATATGAAATATATATAAACATAACTCCAAAATTGAACATGCATTATGTCTAAAAATGCCTAAAATATTGTATCTATGTGAGTTTTACAAGAATCAGTTAATTTGGTAAGATTTACAATTACATAAATTAGGGGTTTACTCATAATGACAGATAACTGCTACATTCAATTTGACAGTTATTTAAACATAACTTCTAACCACACATGCAAAATAGGCTAATAAAGCCTAAAACAATGCATCAATGTGAGTTTTACTCGGAACATTTGCTATTTTAAGGCTTGCAAACACAAAAAGTAGTTTTTTACTAATTTTGACAGTAATGTTCTTAAAATCCTGAGATAATGCGAAATAAGCAATAAAAATGTTTTTCAACATAATTCCTACACCAAACATGCAACATGCCTGAAGACATGTATCTTTGTTAGTTTTACTAGAAAAATGATCTTTTGTAAGTTTTGCAAAGAGGCTAATAAGTTTTTTTAATTCAATATGACAGTATAACTGTCATACCAAATATGAAAGTTATATAAACATTACTCCAAAACTGAACATGCATTATGTCTAAAATTGCCTGTAATATTGTATCTATGTGCACCAGAATCAGGTAATTTGGTAAGGTTTACAAATACAAAAATTGTTTTTTTTCATAATGACAGATAACTGCTACATTCAATTTGACTGTTATTTAAACAAACTTCCTAATCACACATGCAAATAGGTTAATAAAGTGTAAAACAATGCATCCTTGTGAGTTTTACTCGAAACATTTGCTATTTTAAGGCTTGCCAACATAAAAAGTAGTTTTTTACTCATTATGACAGTAATGTTCTTAAAATCCTGAGATAATGCGAAATAAGCAATAAAAATGTTTTTCAATATAATTCCTACATCAAACATGCAACATGTCTAATAATGCCTGAAGACATGTATCTTTGTTAGTTTTACTAGAAAAATTATCTTTTGTAAGTTTTGCAAAGAGGCAAGTTAGTTTTTTTAATTCAATATGACATTATAACTGTCATACCAAATATGAAAGTTATATAAACATAACTCCAAAACTGAACATGCATTATGTCTAAAAATGCCTGTAATATTGTATCTATGTGAGTTTAACCAGAATCAGGTACTTTGGTAAGGTTTACAAATACAAAAATTGTTTTTTTCATAATGACAGTATAACTGCTACATTCAATTTGACTGTTATTTCAAATCAAATCAAATCAACTTTATTTATAATTTAAACATAACTTCCTAATCACACGTGCAAAATAGGTTAATATAGCCTAAAACAATGCATCCTTGTGAGTTTTACTCGAAACATTTGCTATTTTAAGGCTTGCAAACACAAAAAGTAGTTTTTTACTCATTATGACAGTAATGTTCATAAAATCCTGAGATTTTGCGAAATAAGCAATAAAAATGTTTTTCAACATAATTCCTACATCAAACATGCAACATGTCTAATAATGCTTGAAGATATGTATCTTTGTTAGTTTTACTGGAAAAATTATCTTTTGTAAGTTTTGCAAAGAGGCAAGTTAGTTTTTTTAATTCAATATGACAGTATAATTGTCATACCAAATATGAAAGTTATATAAACATAACTCCAAAATTGAACAAGCATTAAGTTTAAAAATGCCTAAAATATTGTATATATGTGAGTTTCACCAGAATCAGGTAATTTGGTAAGGTTTACAAATACAAAAATTGTTTTTTTTCTCCATAATGACAGTATAACTGCTACATTCAATTTGACTGTTATTTAAACATAACTTCCTAATCACACATGCAAATAGGTTAATAAAGCCTAAAACAATGCATCCTTTTGAGTTTTACTCGAAACATTTGCTATTTTAAGGCTTGCAAACACAAAAAGTAGTTTTTTCTCATTTTGACAGTAATGTTCTTAAAATCCTGAGATAATGCGAAATAAGCAATAAAAATGTTTTTCAATATAATTCCTACATCAAACATGCAACATGTCTAATAATGCTTGAAGACATGTATCTTTGTTAGTTTAACCGGAAAAATTATCTTTTGTAAGTTTTGCAAAGAGGCAAGTTATTTTTTTAATTCAATATGACAGTATAACTGTCATACCAAATATGAAATATATATAAACATAACTCCAAAACTGAACATGCATTATGTCTAAAATTGCCTAAATTATTGTATCTATGTGAGTTTTACAAGAATCAGTCAATTTGGTAAGGTGTACAATTACATAAATTAGGGGTTTACTCATAATGACAGATAACTGCTACATTCAATTTGACATTTATTTAAACATAACTTCCTAACCACGAATGCAAAAAGGCTAATAAAGCCTAAAACAACTTATCCTTGTGAGTTTTACTCGAAACATATGCTTTTTTAAGGTTTGCAAACACTAAAAGTAGTTTTTTACTCAATATGACAGTAATGTTCTTAAAATCCTGAGATAATGAGAAAAAAGCAATAAAAATGTTTTCAACAAATTCCTACACCAATCGTGCAAAATGTCTAATAATGCCTGGAGACTTGTACCCTGTTAGTTTCACTAGAAAAAATAACTTTTGTAAGTTTTGCCATGACGCAAGTTAGTTTTTTTTATTTCAATATGACAGTATAACTGTCATACCAATTATAGAAGTTATATAATTATAACTCCAAAACTGAACATGCATTTTGTCTAAAAATGCCTGTAATATTGTATCTATGTGAAGTTTACCAGAATCAAGTAATTTGGTAAGGTTTACAAATACAAAAATTGTTTTTTTTTCCATAATGACAGTATAACTGCTACATTCAATTTGACTGTTATTTAAACATAACTTCCTAACCACACATGCAAATAGGTTAATAAAGCCTAAAACAATGCATCCTTGTGAGTTTTACTCGAAACATTTGCTATATTAAGGCTTGCAAACACAGTTTTTTACTCATTATGACAGTAATATTCTTAAAATCCTGAGATAATGCGAAATTGCAAATAAAAATGTTTTTCAACATAATTCCTACACCAAACATACAACATGTCTAATAATGCCTGAAGACATGTATCTTTGTTAGTTTTACTAGAAAAAATATCTTTTGTAAGTTTTGCAAACAGGCAAGTTAGTTTTTTTAATTCAATATGACAGTATAACTGTCATACCAAATATGAAAGTTATGCAAACATAACTCCAAAACTGAACATGCATTATGTCTAAAAATGCCTAAAATATTGTATCTATGTGAGTTTTACAAGAATCAGTTAATTTGGTAAGGTGTACAATTACATAAATTAGGGGTTTACTCATAATGACAGATAACTGCTACATTCAATTTGACAGTTATTTAAACATAACTCCTAAACCAAACATGCTAAATGGCTAATAATGCCTGGAGAAATGTATCTTTGTGAGTTTTACTAGAAAAAAATATTTTGTAAGGTTTGTAAAGAAAAAAGGTTTTTTTTTTACTCAATACGATGGTATAACTTTCAAACTAAATATAAAAGTAATATAAACATAATTCCAAAACCAAACTCCTAAACCAAACTTGCAATCCGTCTTAAACTGCCTGTAATATTGAATCTATATGAGTTTTACCAGAATCAGGTATTTTGGTAAGGTTTACAAAAACAAAACTTGAGTTTTACTCATAATGACAGTATAACTGCATTATTTGATATGACAGTTATTTAAACATAACTCCTAAACCAAACATGATAAATGACTAATAATGCCTGGAAAAACTCCAAAACAAAACATGGATTATGTCTAAAAATGCCTGTAATATTGTATCTATGTGAGTTTTACCAGAATCAGGTATTTTGGTAAGGTTTATAAATACAAAATTTAAGTTTTACTCATAATGACAGTATAACTGCCATATTCATAATAACAGTTATTTAAACATAACTCCTGAACCAAACATGCATTATATATTATTATATTTCTCCAGGCTATTATTGCCTGGAGAAATGTATACAAACATAACTCCAAAACCAAACATGCATTATGTCGAAAAATGCCTTTAGTATTGTATCTATGTGAGTTTTACCAGAATCAGGAATTTTGGTAAGGTTGAAAAATACAAAAATTTGGTTTTACTCATAATGACATTATACTGTCATTTTTAATCTGACAAAATGGCTATAATGCCTTGAGGAATGTATCTTTTTTTTTACACCATTTAACAGTATAGCTGTCATACTATATATAAATGATAAATGGGTTGTACTTGTATAGCGCTTTTCTACCTTCAAGGTACTCAAAGCGCTTTGACACTACTTCCACATTTACCCATTCACACACACATTCACACACTGATGGAGGGAGCTGCCAGCACCCATCAGGAGCAAGGGTGAAGTGTCTTGCTCAGGACACAACGGACATGACGAGGTTGGTACTAGGTGGGGATTGAACCAGGGACCCTCTGGTCGCGCACGGCCACTCTTCCACTGCGCCACGCCGTCCCTGAATGAAAGTTGTATAAACACAACTCCAAAACCAAATATGCAATCCGTCTAAAAATGCCTGTAATATTGATATACATTGTGAGTTTTATCAGAATCAGGTATTTTGGTAAGGTTTACAAAAACAAAAATTAGGTTTTACTCATAGTGACAGTATAACGGCCACACTCAACATGACAGTTAATTAAACATAACTCCTAAAACACAAATGCAAAATGACTAATAATGCCTAGAGAAAGGTATATTTGTGAATTTTACTGGAAAACAAAATTTTGTAAGGTTTGTAAAGATACAAATTATTTTTTGTTTTTTACTCATTATGATGGTATAACATTCATACTAAATATGAAAGTTATATAAACATAACTCCAAAACCAAACATGCTTTATGTCTAAAAAATCCTGTAATATTATATCGATGTGGGTTTTACCAGAATCAGGTATTATGGTAAAGTTTAAAAATACAAAAAATAGGTTATACTCATAATGACAGTATAACTGCCACACTCAATATGACAGTTGTTTAAACATGATAAATGGCTAATTATGCCTGGAGAAATGTATCTTTGTGAGTTTTACTGGGAACATTTTTTTTTGTAAGGTTTATAAAGACACAAGTTTTTGTTTTTTTTACGCAATAGGATGGTATAACTGTCATACTAAATATAAAAGTTGTATAAACATAACTCCAAAACCAAACATGCATTATGTCTAAAAATGCCTGCAATATTGTATCTATGTGATTTTTACCAGAATCAGGTATTTTTGGTAAGGTTTACAAATACAAAAATTAGGTTTTTCTCACTAAGACAGTATACTGTCACATTCAATCTGACAGTTATTTAAATATATTGTAACTCCTAAACCACAATTACAAAATGGCTTATAATGCCTGGAAAAATGTATCTTTTTGAGTTTTCTGGAAAAAAAAAATGTTATAAGGTTTGTGAAGAAACAGGTTAGTTTTTTTTACTTAATATAACTGTCATTTTAAATAGGAAAGGTAAATAAACATAACTCCAAAACCAAACTTGCAATACGTCTAAAAATGCCTGTAATATTGAATCTATGTGAGTTTTACCAGAATCAAGTATTTTGGTAAGGTTTACAAATACAAAAATTAGGTTTTACTCATAATGACAGTATAACTGCCATATTCAAAATAACAGTTTTTTTAAACATAACTCCTAAACCAAACATGCTAAATGGCTAATAATGCCTGGAAAAATGTATATACACAAAACTCCAAAACCAAACATGCATTATGTATAAAAATGCCTGTAATATTGGATCTATGTGAGTTTTACCAGAATCAGGTATTTTTGTAAGGTTTATAAATACAAAATTTAGGTTTTACTCATAATGACAGTATAACTGCCATATTCAAAATAATAATTATTTAAATATAACTCCTCAACCAAACATGCTAAATTGCTATTAATGCCTGGAGAAATGTATACAAACATAACTCCAAAACCAAATATGAATGATGTCTAAAAATGCCTTTAGTATTGTATCCATGTGAGTTTTACCAGATTCAGATATTTTGGTAAGGTTGAAAAATACAAAAATTAGGTTTTACTCATAATGACAGTATAACTGCCACATTGACTGCCACCAAAAATGCATGATGTCTAAAAATGCCTATAATTTTGTATACATGTGAATTTTACTAGAATCAGTTGTTTTTGTAAGGTTTACAAATACAAAATATTAGTTTTACTCATAATGACAGTATACTGTCACATTTAATCCGACAAAATGGCTAATAATGCCTTGAGGAATGTATCTTTGTGAATTTTACTGGAAAAAATATTTTGTAAGGTTTGTAAAGACACAATTTAGTTGTTGTTGTTTTTTACACAATTTAACAGTATAGCTGTCATACTATATATGAAAGTTATATAAACACAACTCCAAAACCAAATATGCAATCCGTCTAAAAATGCCTGTAATATTGAATACATGTGAGTTTTATCAGAATCAGGTATTTTGGTAAGGTTTACAAAAACAAAAATTAGGTTTTACTCATAGTGACAGTATTACTGCCACACTCAATATGACAGTTATGTAAACATAACTCTTATACCACACATGCAAAATGACTAATAATGCCTAGAGAAATGTATATTTGTGATTTTTACTAGAAAAAAAATATTTTGTAAGGTTTTGTAAAGTTAGTTTTTTTTTACTCAATATGATGGTATAACTGTCATACTATATATGAAAGTTATATAAACATAATTCCAAAACCAAACTCCTAAACCAAACTTGCAATCTGTCTTAAACTGCCTGTAATATTGAATCTATGTGAGTTTTACCAGAATCAAGTATTTTGGTAAGGTTTACAAATACAAAACTTGGGTTTTACTCATAATGACAGTATAACTGCAACATTTGATATGACAGTTATTTAAACATAACTCCTAATCCAAACATGATAAATGGCTAATAATGCCTGGAGAAATGTATCATTGTAAGTTTTACTGGAAACAAATAATTTTTAAGGTTTATAAAAACACAAGTTAGTTTTTTTTATTTCATTTGATGGTATAACTGTCATACTAAATATGAAAGTTATATAAACATAACTCCAAAACCAAATATGAATTATGTCTAAAAATGCCTGTAATATTGTATCTATGTGAGTTTTACCAGAATCAGGTATTTTGATAATGTTGACAAATACAAAAATTAGGTTTTACGCATAATGACAGTATAACTGCCACATTGACTGCCACCAAACATGCATTATGTCTAAAAATGCTTATAATTTTGTATCCATGTGAGTTTTACTAGAATCAGTTGTTTTTGTAAGGTTTACAAATACAAAATATTAGTTTTACTCATAATGACAGTATACTGTCACAATTAATCTGACAAAATGGCTAATAATGCCTTGAGGAATGTATCTTTGTAAGTTTTACAGGAAACAATATTTTGTATGGTTTGTAAAGACACAAGTTAGTTTTTTTTTTACACAATTTAACAGTATAGCTGTCATACAATATATGAAAGTTATATAAACATAATTCCAAAACCAAATATTTAATCCGTCTAAAAATGCCTGTAATATTGAATATATGTGAGTTTTATCATAATCAGGTATTTTGGTAAGGTTTACGAATACAAAAATTAGGTTTTACTCATAGTGAAAGTATAACTGCCACACATAATATGACAGTTAATTAAACATAACTCCTAAAACACAAATGCAAAATGACTACTAATGCCTAGAGAAATGTATATTTGTGAATTGTCAAAATATTAGTTTTACTCATAATGACAGTATACTGTCACAATTAATCTGACAAAATGGCTAATAATGCCTTGAGGAATGTATCTTTGTGAGTTTTACAGGAAACAATATTTTGTAAGGTTTGTAAAGATACAAATTAGTTTTCTTTTACTCAATATGATGGTATAACTGTCATACAAAATATGAAAGTTATATAAACATTACTTCAAAACCAAACATGCTTTATGTCTAAACATTCCTGTAATATTGTATCGATGTGGGTTTTACCAGAATCAGGTATTTTGGTAAGGTTTACAAATACAAAAAATAGGTTTTACTCATAATGACAGTATAACTGCCACACTCAATATGACAGTTATTTAAACATAACTCCTAAACCAAACATGATAAATGACTAATTATGCCTGGAGAAATGTATCTTTTTGAGTTTTACTGGGGGAAAAAAAATTGTAAGGTTTATAAAGACACAAGTTTTTTTTTTTTACTCAATATGATGGTATAACTGTCATACTAAATATGAAAGTTGTATAAACATAACTCCAAAACCAAACATGCATTATTTCTAAAAATGCCTGCAATATTGTATCTATGTATTTTTACCAGAATGGGGTATTTTTGGTAAGGTTTACAAATACAAAAATTAGGTTTTACTCACTATGACGGTATACTGTCACATTCAATCTGACAGTCATTTAAACATATTGTAACTCCTAAACCACAAATACAAATAGACTAATAATGCCTGGAGAAATGTATCTTTGTGAGTTTTCCTGGGGAAAAAAACAACAATTTATAAGGTTTGTAAAGACACAAGTTAATTTTTTTACTTAATATGACAGTAGAACTGTCATACTAAATATGCAAGTTAAATAAACATAACTCCAAAACCAAACTTGCAATACGTCTTAAAATGCCTGTAATATTGAATCTATGTGAGTTTTACCAGAATCAGGTATTTTGGTAAGGTTTACAAATACAACAATTGGGTTTTACTCATAATGACAGTATAACTGCCATATTCAAAATAACAGTTATTTAAACATAACTCCTAAACCAAACATGCTAAATAGCTAATAATGCCTGGAGAAATGTATCTTTGTGAGTTTTACTAGAAAACAATATTTTGTAAGGTTTGTAAAGACAAAAGTTTTTGTTTTTTTTTACTCAATATGATGGTATAACTGTCAAACTAAATATAAAAGTAATATAAACATCATTCCAAAACCAAACTCCTAAACCAAACTTGCAATCTGTCTTAAACTGCCTGTAATATTGAATCTATATGAGTTTTACCAGAATCAGGTATTTTGGTAAGGTTTACAAATACAAAACTTGGGTTTTACTCACAATGACAGTATCACTGCATTATTTGATATGACAGTTATTCAAACATAACTCCTAAACCAAACATGATAAATAGCTAATAATGCCTAGAAAAATGTTTATAAACATAACTCCAAAACCAAACATGCATTACGTCTAAAACTGCCTGTAATATTGAATCTATGTGAGTTTTACCAGAATCAGGTATTTTGGTAAGGTTTACAAATACAAAACTTGGGTTTTACTCATAATGACAGTATAACTGCAACATTTGATATGACAGTTATTTAAACATAACTCCTAATCCAAACATGATAAATGGCTAATAATGCCTGGAGAAATGTATCATTGTAAGTTTTACTGGAAACAAATAATTTTTAAGGTTTATAAAAACACAAGTTAGTTTTTTTTATTTCATTTGATGGTATAACTGTCATACTAAATATGAAAGTTATATAAACATAACTCCAAAACCAAATATGAATTATGTCTAAAAATGCCTGTAATATTGTATCTATGTGAGTTTTACCAGAATCAGGTATTTTGATAATGTTGACAAATACAAAAATTAGGTTTTACTCATAATGACAGTATAACTGCCACATTGACTGCCACCAAACATGCATTATGTCTAAAAATGCTTATAATTTTGTATCCATGTGAGTTTTAGTAGAATCAGTTGTTTTTGTAAGGTTTACAAATACAAAATATTAGTTTTACTCATAATGACAGTATACTGTCACAATTAATCTGACAAAATGGCTAATAATGCCTTGAGGAATGTATCTTTGTGAGTTTTACAGGAAACAATATTTTGTAAGGTTTGTAAAGACACAAGTTAGTTTTTTTTTACACAATTTAACAGTATAGCTGTCATACTATATATGAAAGTTATATAAACATAATTCCAAAACCAAATATTTAATCCGTCTAAAAATGCCTGTAATATTGAATATATGTGAGTTTTATCATAATCAGGTATTTTGGTAAGGTTTACGAATACAAAAATTAGGTTTTACTCATAGTGAAAGTATAACTGCCACACTCAATATGACAGTTAATTAAACATAACTCCTAAAACACAAATGCAAAATGACTACTAATGCCTAGAGAAATGTATATTTGTGAATTTTACTGGAAAACAATATTTTGTAAGGTTTGTAAAGATACAAATTAGTTTTCTTTTACTCAATATGATGGTATAACTGTCATACAAAATATGAAAGTTATATAAACATAACTTCAAAACCAAACATGCTTTATGTCTAAAAATTCCTGTAATATTGTATCGATGTGGGTTTTACCAGAATCAGGTTTTTTGGTAAGGTTTACAAATACAAAAAATAGGTTTTACTCATAATGACAGTATAACTGCCACACTCAATATGACAGTTATTTAAACATAACTCCTAAACCAAACATGATAAATGACGAATTATGCCTGGAGAAATGTATCTTTTTGAGTTTTACTGGGGAAAAAAAAATTGTAAGGTTTATAAAGACACAAGTTTTTTTTTTTTACTCAATATGATGGTATAACTGTCATACTAAATATGAAAGTTGTATAAACATAACTCCAAAACCAAACATGCATTATGTCTAAAAATGTCTGCAATATTGTATCTATGTGATTTTTACCAGAATCGGGTATTTTTGGTAAGGTTTACAAATACAAAAATTAGGTTTTACTCACTATGACAGTATACTGTCACATTCAATCTGACAGTCATTTAAACATATTGTAACTCCTAAACCACAAATACAAAATGGCTAATAATGCCTGGAGAAATGTATCTTTGTGAGTTTTCCTGGGAAAAAAAACAACAATTTATAAGGTTTGTAAAGACACAAGTTAATTTTTTTACTTAATATGACAGTAGAACTGTCATACTAAATATGAAAGTTAAATAAACATAACTCCAAAACCAAACTTGCAATACGTCTTAAAATGCCTGTAATATTGAATCTATGTGAGTTTTACCAGAATCAGGTATTTTGGTAAGGTTTACAAATACAAAAATTGGGTTTTACTAACTGTCATATTCAAAATAACAGTTATTTAAACATAACTCTTAAACCAAACATGCTAAATAGCTAATAATGCCTGGAGAAATGTATCTTTGTGAGTTTTACTAGAAAACAATATTTTGTAAGGTTTGTAAAGACAAATGTTTTTTTTTTTTTACTCAATATGATGGTATAACTGTCAAACTAAATATAAAAGTAATATAAACATCATTCCAAAACCAGACTCCTAAACCAAACTTGCAATCTGTCTTAAACTGCCTGTAATATTGAATATATATGAGTTTTACCAGAATCAGGTATTTTGGTAAGGTTTACAAATACAAAACTTGGGTTTTACTCACAATGACAGTATAACTGCATTATTTGATATGACAGTTATTCAAACATAACTCCTAAACCAAACATGATAAATAGCTAATAATGCCTGGAAAAATGTGTATAAACATAACTCCAAAACCAAACATGCATTACGTCTAAAATGCCTGTAATATTGTATATATGTGAGTTTTACCACAATCAGGAATTTTGGTAAGGTTTATAAATACAAAAATTATGTTTTACTCATAATGACAGTATAACTGCCACCCTCAATATGACGGTTATGTTAACATAACTCCTAAACCACACATGCAAAATGGCTAATAATGCCTGGAGAAATGTATCTTTGTGAATTTTACAGGAAAAAAAATATTTTGTAAGGTTTGATAAGACACAAAATAGGTTTTTTTATTTAATATGTTTGTATAACTGTCATAATAAATGAAAAAGTTATATAAACATAACTCCAATAGCAAACATGCAATCCGTCTAAAAATGCCTGTAATATCTAATCTATGTGAGTTTTACTAGAATCAGGTATTTTGTTAAGGTTTACAAATACAAAAATTAGGTTTTACTCACTATGACAGTATACTGTCACAATCAATCTGACTGTTATTTAAACACAAATTCTAAACCACAGATGCAAAATGGCTAATAATAACTGGAGAAATGTATTTTTGTGAGTTTTACTGGAAAAAAAATATTTTGTAAGGTTTGTATAGACACAAGTTAGTTTTTTTTACTCAATATGATGGAAACATGCTTTATGTCTAAAAAAATCCTGCAATATTTTATCCATGTGAGTTTTATCAGAATCAGTTATTATGGTGATTTTACATATACAAAAAATAGGTTTTACTCAATATGACAGTTATTTAAACATAACTCTAAACCAAACATGGTTAATGGCTAATAATGCCTGGAGAAATTTATCTTTGTGAGTTTTACTGGAAAACATTTTTTTTAAGGTTTATAAAGACACAAGTTAGTTTTTTTTACTCAATATGACAGTATACCTGTAATACTAAATGTAAAAAATATATAAACATAGCTCCAAAACCAAACATGCATTATGTTTAAAAATGCTTGTAATTTTGTATCCATGCGAGTTTTACTAAAATCAATTGTAGTAAGGTTTGCAATTACAAAATATTGGTTTTACTCACCATGATAGTATACTGTCACATTCAATTTGACAGTTATTTAAACATAACTACCAAACCACACATGCGAAATGGCTATAATGCCTGGAGAAATGTATCTTTGTGAGATTACTGGAAAAACATATTTTGTAAGGTTTGTAAAGAAACAATTTAGTTTTTTTTTACTTAATATGATGAGGTAGCGACTTTTCCAGGGTGTACCCCGCCTTCCGCCCGATTGTAGCTGAGATAGGCTCCAGCGCCCCCCGCGACCCCGAAGGGATAAGCGGTAGACAATGGATGGATGGATGGACAGTATAACTGTCATACTAAATGTAAAAGTAGTATAAACATAACTCCAAAACCAAACATGCATTATGTCTAAAAATGCCTGTATTATTGTATCCATGTGAGTTTTACTAGATTCTGTTTTTTTTTGTAAGTTTTGCAAATACAAAATATTGGTTTTACTCACTATGACAGTATACTGTCACATTCAATCTGACAGCTATTTAAACATAACTTCTAAACCACACATGCAAAATGACTAATAATGCCTGGAAAAATGTATCTCTGTGAATTTTACTGGAAAAAATTTTTTTGTAAGGTTTGTAAAATTACAAGTTTGTTATTTTTTACTCAATTTGACAGTATAACTGTCATACTAAATATGAAAGTTATATACACATAACTCCAAAACCAAACTTGCAATCCGTCTAAAAATGCCTGTAATATTGAATCTATGTGAGTTTTACCAAAATCAGGTATTTTGGTAAGGTTTACAAATACAAAAATTAGGTTTTACTCATAATGACAGTATAACTGCCACACTTAATATGACAGTTTTTTAAACATAACTCCTAAAAAACGAATGCAAAATGACTAATAATGCCTGGAAAAATGTATCTTTGTGAATTTTAATGGAAAAAAATATTTTGTAAGGTTTGTAAAGACACAAATTAGTTTTTTTTTACGCAGTATGATGGTATAACTGTCATACTAAATATGAAAGTTATATAAACATAACTGCAAAACCAAACATGTTTTATGTCTAAAAATTCCTGTAATATTGTATCTATGTGAGTTTTACCAGAATCAGGTATGTTGGTAAGGTTTACAAATACAAAAATTAGGTTTTTACTCACTATGACAGTATACTGTCACATTCAATCTGCCTGTTATTTAAACATAAATTCTAAACCACGGATGCAAAATGGATAATAATGCCTGGAGAAATGTATTTTTGTGAATTTTACCGGAAAAAAATATTTTATAAGGTTTGTATAGACATAAGTTCGTTTTTTTTTACTCAATATGATAGTATAACTGTCTTACTAAATTTGAAAGTTATATAGACATAACTCCAAAACCAAACTTGCAATCTGTCTAAAAATGTCTGTAATATTGAATATATGTGATTTTTACCAGAATCAGGTATTTTGGTAAGGATTACAAATAAAAAAAATTAGGTTTTACTCATAATGACGGATAACTGCCACATTCGAAATGACAGTTTTTCTAAACATAACTCCTAAACAAAACATGCTAAATGGCTAATAATGCCTGGAGAAATGTATCTTTGTGAGTTTTACTGGAAAAAAAAAAATTGTAAGGTTTGTATAGACACAAGTTAGTTTTTTGTTACTCAAAAAGACAGTATAACTGTCATACTAAATGGAAAAGTTATACAAACAGAACTCCAAAACCAAACATGCATTTTGTCTAAAAATGCCTGAAATGATGTATCCATGTGAGTTTTACTCACTATGACAGTATACTGTCACATTCAATCTGACAGTTATTTAAACATAACTCCTAAACCACACATTCAAAATGACTAATAATGCCTGGAGAAATGTATCTCTGTGAATTTTTCTGGAAAAATATATTTTGTAAGGTTTGTTATAACACAAGATTGTTTTGTTTTTTACTCAATATGACAGCAGTATACTGTCATAGTGAGTAAAACCAATATTTTGTATTTGCAAACCTTACAAAAACAACTGATTCTAGTAAAACTCACATGGACACAAAATTACAAACTTGTGTCTTTACAAACCTTACTTTTTTTTTCCAGTAAAACTCACAAATATACATTTTTCCAAGCATTATTAGCCATTTAGCATGTGTGGTTTAGGAGTTATATTTAAATAACTGCCATATTGAGTGTGGCAGTTATACTGTCATTATGAGTAAAACCTTATTTTTGTATTTGTAAACCTCACCAAAATACCTGATTGTAGTAAAACTCACATAGATACAATATTACAGGCATTTTTAGACATAATGCATGTTTGGTTTTGGAGTTATGTTTAAACAACTTTCATATTTAGTATGACAGTTATACTGTCATATTGAGTAAAAAAAACTAACTTGTGTCTTTACAAACCTTACAAAATATATTTTTTTTTTTCAGTAAAACTCACAAAGATACATTTCTCCAGGCATTATTAGTCATTTTGTATGTGTGGTTTAGGAGTTATGTTTAAATAACTGTCAGATTGAATGTGACAACATACTGTCATAGTGAGTAAAACCAATATTTTGTATTTGCAAACCTTAAAAAAACAACTGATTCTAGTAAAACTCACATGGATGCAATGTTACAGGCATTTTTAGACATAATGCATGTTTGGTTTTGGAGTTTTGTATATATTTTACATTTAGTATGACAGTTATACTGTCATATGGAGTAAAAAAAAAACTAACTTGTGTCTTTACAAACCTTACAAAATATTTTTTTTTTTTTCAGTAAAACTCACAAAGATGCATTTCTCCAGTCATTATTAGCCATTTAGCATTTTTGTTTTAGGAGTTATGTTTAAATAACTGTCATTTTGAATGTGGCAGTTATACTGTCATTATGAGTAAAACCTAATTTTTGTATTTGTAAACCTTACCAAAATACCTGATTCTGTTAAAACTCACATAGATTCAATATTACAGGCATTTTTAGACGGATTGCATGTTTGGTTTTGAAGTTATGTTTATATAACTTTCAAATTTATACCATCATATTGAGTAAAAAAAACTAACTTTTGTCCAAACAAACCTTACAAAATATATTTTTTTCCAGTAAAACTAAAAAAAATACATTTTTCCAGGCAGTATTAGCCATTTTGCATCTGTGGTTTAGAATTTATGTTTAAATAACAGTCAGATTGAATGTGAAAGTATACTGTCATAGTGAGTAAAACCAAAATGTTGTATTTGTAAACCTTACAAAAACAAATTATTCTACTAAAACTCACTTGGATACAATATTATAGGCATTTTAAGACATAATGCATGTTTGGTTTAGGAATTATGTTGAAAAACTCTTTTATTGCTTTTTTCGCATTATATCAGGATTTTAAAAACATCACTGTCATATTGAGCAAAAAAACTACTTTTTGTAATTGCAAGCCTTAAAAAAGCATATGTTTCGAGTAAAACTCACAAGGATGCATTGTTTTAGGCTTTATTAGCCTTTTTGCATGTGTGGTTAGGAAGTTATGTTTAAATAAATGTCAAATTGATTAGAGAAGTTATGCTGTCATTATGAGTAAAACCTAATTTTTGTATTTGTAAACCTTACCAAATTACCTGATTCTGGTAAAACTCACATAGATACAATATTTTAGGCATTTTTAAACATAAGGCATGTTTAGTTTTGGAATTATGTAACTTTCATATTTAGTATGAAAGTTATACAGTCATATTGAATTAAAAAAAGTAACTTGCAACTTTGCAAACCTTACAAAATATATTTTTCCTAGTAAAACTAACAAAGACACATGTCTACAGGCTTTATTAGAAATTTTGCATGTTTGGTTTAGGAATTATGTTGAAAAACATTTGTATTGCTTTTTCCGCATTACTAGAGGATTTTAAGAACATTGCTGTCATATTGAGTAAACAACTACTTTTTGTAATTGCAAGCCTTAAAAAAGCACATATTCGAGTAAAACTCACAAGGATGCATTGTTTTAGGCATTATTAGCATTTTTGCATGTGTGGTTAGGAAGTTATGTTTAAATAACTGTCATTTTGAATGTGGCAGTTATCCGTCACTATGAGTAAAACCTAATTTTTGTATTTGTAAACCTTACCAAAATACCTGATTCTAATAATACTAACATAGATTCAATATTACAGGCATTTTTAGACGGATTGCATGTTTGGTTTTGGAGTTATGTTTATATAACTTTAATATTTAGGATGACATTTATATTGTCATATTAAGTAAAAAAGAACTAACTTGTGTCTTTACAAACAAAAAAAATATATTTTTTTCCCATTAAAACTCACAAAGATACATTTCTCCAGGCATTATTAACCAATTTGCATGTGTGGTTTAGGAGTTATGTTTAAATAACTGTCAGATTGAATGTGACAGTATACTGTCATAGTGAGTAAAACCAGTATTTTGTATTTGCAAAACTTACAAAAACAACTTATTCTAGTGAAACTCACATGGATACAATATTACAGGCATTTTTAGACATAATGCATGTTTGGTTTTGGAGATATATTTATATAACTTTCACATTTAGTATGACAGTATTAATGTCATATTGAGTAAAAAAAAAACTATTTTTTCAGGCATTATTAACCATTTTGCATGAGTGGTTTAGGAGTTATGTTTACAAAACTGTCTTTTTGAATGAGGCAGTTATACTGTCTATATGAGTAAAACCTAATTTTTGTATATGTAAACCTTACCAAAATACCTGATTCTGGTTAAACTCACATAGATACAATATAACAATAATTTTCAGACAAAATGCATGTTTGGTTTTGGAGTTATGTTTATATAACTTTTATATTTAGTATGACAGTTATACCATCATATTGAGTAAAAAAAAAACTAACTTGTGTCTTTATAAACCTTACAAATTATTTTTCTTTCAGAAAAAGTCACAAAGATTCCTTTCTCTAGGCATTATTAGCCATTTAGCATGTTTGGTTTAGGAGTTATGTTTAAATAACAGTCATATTGAGTGTGGCAGTTATAATGTCACTATCAGTATTTGTCAACGTTACCAAAATACCTCATTTTGGTAAAACTCACATAGATTCAATATTAGAGACATTTTTAGACGGATTGAAAGTTTGGTTTTGGAGTCATGTTTATATATTTTTTGCATGTAGTATGACAGTTATACTGTCATATTTTGTAAAAAAAAAACTAACTTGTGTCTTTACAAACCTTACAAAATATTTGGCCTAGTAAAACTCACAAAGATACATTTCTCCAGGTATTATTAGCCATTTTGCATGTGTGGTTTAGGAGTTATGTTTACATAACTGTCAGATTGAATGTGACAGTATACTGTCATAGTGAGTAAAACCTCTTTTTTGTATATGTAAACCTTCCCAAAATACCTGATTCTGGTAAAACTCACATAGATACAATATTACAGGTAATTTTAGACAAAATTCATGTTTGTTTTTGGAGTTATGTTCATATAACTTTCATATTTAGTATATACCATCATATTGAGTAAAAAAAAAAAACTACCTTGTGTCTTTATAAACCTTACAAATTATTTTTTTCCTGTAAAACTCACAAAGATACATTTCTCCAGGCATTATTAGCCATTTATCATGTTTGGTTTAGGAATTATGTTTAAATACCTGTCATGTTAAATGTGGCAGTTATATTGTCATTATGAGTAAAACCTATTTTTTGTATTTGTAAACCTTACCAAAATACCTGATTCTGGTAAAACTCACATAGATACAATATTACAGGAATTTTTAGACATAAACATGTTTGGTTTTGGAGTTATGTTTATATAACTTTCATATTTAGTATGACAGTTATACCATCATATTAAGTAAAAAAAACTAATTTGTGTCTTTACAAACCTTACAAAAAATTTTTTTTTCATTAAAATTTACAAAGATACATTTTTCCAGGCATTATTAGTCATTTTGCATTTGTTTTTTAGGAGTTATGTTTAAAAAACTGTCATATTGAGTGTGGCAGTTATACTGTCATTATAAGTAAAACCTAATTTTTGTATTTGTAAACCTTACCAAAATACCTGACTTTGGTAAAACTCACATAGATTCAATATTACAGTCATTTTTAGACGTATTGCAAGTTTGGTTTTAGAGTTATGTGTATATAACTTTCATATTTAGTATGACAGTTATACTGTCAAATTGAGTAAAAAATAACAAACTTGTAATTTTACAAACCATACAAAATATTTTTTTCCAGTAAAATTCACAGAGATACATTTTTCTAGGCATTATTAGTCATTTTGCATGTGTGGTTTAGGAGTTATGTTTAATTAGCTGTCAGATTGAATGTGACAGTATACTGTCATAGTGAGTAAAACCAATATTTTGTATTTGCAAAACTTACAAAAACAACTGATTCTAGTAAAACTCACATCGATACAATATTACAGGCATTTTTAGACATAATGCATGTTTGGTTTTGGAGTTATGTTTATACTACTTTTACATTTAGTATGACAGTTATACTGTCCATCCATCCATCCATTTTCTACCGCTTATTCTCTTCGGGGTCGCGGGGGGCGCTGGAGCCTATCTCAGCGACAATCGGGCGGAAGGCGGCGTACACCCTGGAAAAGTCGCCACCTCATCATATTAAGTAAAAAAAACTAAATTGTTTCTTTACAAACCTTACAAAATATGTTTTTCCAGTAATCTCACAAAGATACATTTCTCCAGGCATTATAGCCATTTTGCATGTGTGGTTTTGTAGTTATGTTTAAATAACTGTCAAATTGAATGTGACAGTATACTATCATGGTGAGTAAAACCAATAATTTGTAGTTGCAAACCTTACTACAACAATTGATTTTAGTAAAACTCGCAGGGATACAAATTGACAGGCATTTTTAAACATAATGTATGTTTGGTTTTGGAGTCATGTTTATATATTTTTTACATTTAGTATTACAGTTATACTGTCATATTGAGTAAAAAAAACTAACTTGTGTCTTTATAAACCTTAAAAAAAATGTTTTTCCAGTAAAACTCACAAATATACATTTCTCCAAGCATTATTAGCCATTAACTATGTTTGGTTTAGAGTTATGTTTAAATAACTGTCATATTGAGTGTGGCAGATATACTGTCATTATGAGTAAAACCTATTTTTTGTATTTGTAAAATTACCAAAATAACTGATTCTGATAAAACTCACATGGATAAAATATTAAAGGATTTTTTAGACATAAAACATGTTTCCATCATATTGAGTAAAAAAAACTAACTTGTGTCTATACAAACCTTACAAAATATTGTTCTTCCAGTAAAACTCACAAAAATACATTTATCCAGTTATTATTAGCCATTTTGCATCTGTGGTTTAGAATTTGTGTTTAAATAACAGTCAGATTGAATGTGACAGTATACTGTCATAGTGAGTAAAACCTAATTTTTTTATTTGTAAACCTTAACAAAATACCTGATTCTAGTAAAACTCACATAAATTTAATATTACAGGCATTTTTAGACGGATTGCATGTTTGGTATTGGAGTTATGTTTATTTAACTTTTACATTTATTACGACAGTTATATAAACATATTGAATAAAAAAAACTATTTTGTGTCTTATCAAACCTTACAAAATATTTTTTTTCCTGTAAAACTCACAAAGATACATTTCTCCAGGCATTATTAGCCAATTTGCATGTGTGGTTTAGGAGTTATGTTAACATAACCGTCATATTGAGGGTGGCAGTTATACTGTCATTATGAGTAAAACCTAATTTTTGTATTTATAAACCTTACCAAAATTCCTGATTCTGGTAAAACTCACATACTGTATTTTCCGCACTATTAGCCGCACCTAAAAACCACAAATTTACTCAAAAGCTGACAGTGCGGCTTATAACCCGGTGCGCTTTATATATGGATTCATATTAAGATTCATTTTCATAAAGTTTCGGTCTCGCAAACAGCCGCCATCTTTTTTCCCCGTAGAAGAGGAAGTGCTTCTTCTTCTACGCAAGCAACCGCCAAGGTAAGCACCCGCCCCCATAAAACAGGAAGCGCTTCTTCTTCTACTGTAAGCAACCACCCGCCCGCGTAGAAGAAGAGGAATCGCGCGGATATTACGTTTCATTTCCTTTGTGTGTTTACATCTGTAAAGACCACAAAATGGCTCCTACTAAGCGACAGGTTTCCGGTTCATGAAAAGACGCAATCTCTCCATCCGCACACGGACTACTATTTCACAGCAACTGCCTAAAGACTTTCAAGAAAAGCTGGCTACTTTCCGTGCATATTGTAAAAACAAGATAGCTGAAAAAAAGATCCGGCCAGAGAACATTATCAACATGGACGAGGTTCCACTGACTTTTGATATTCCTGTGAACCGCACTGTGGATACAACGGGAGCACGTACGGTGAATATTCGCACCACAGGGAATGAGAAGTCATCCTTCACTGTGGTTCTAGCGTGCCATGCTAATGGCCAGAAACTTCCACCCATGGTGATATTCAAAAGGAAGACCTTGCCAAAAGAGACCTTTCCAGCCGGCGTCATCATAAAAGCTAACTCGAAGGGATGGATGCATGAAGAAAAGATGAGCGAGTGGTTAAGGGAAGTTTACGCGAAGAGGCCGGGTGGCTTTTTTCACGCAGCTCCGTCCATGTTGATATACGACTCCATGCGCGCCCACATCACGCTTGTTTTTAATATATTATTAAAGTTTGACTGACCTATCTGACTGTTTTTTTGACATTCCTTTAGCGCAGTTAGATGCGGCTTATAACACGGGGCGGCTTATAGGTGGACAAAGTTTTGAAATATGCCGTTCATTGAAGGCGCGGCTTATAACCCAGGGCGGCTTATGGTGCGGAAAATACGGTAGATACAATATTACAGGCATTTTTAGACATAATGCATGTTTGGTTTTGGAGTTATGTTTATATACATTTTTCCAGGCATTATTAGCTATTTATCATGTTTGGTTTAGGAGTTATGTTTAAATAACTGGCATATCAAATAATGCAGTTATACTGTCATTATGAGTAAAACCCAAGTTTTGTATTTGTAAACCTTACCAAAATACCTGATTCTGGTAAAACTCATATAGCTTCAATATTACAGGCAGTTTAAGACGGATTGCAAGTTTGGTTTAGGAGTTTGGTTTTGGAATTATGTTTATATTATTTTATATTTAGTTTGACAGTTATACCATCATATTGAGTAAAAAAAAAAAATAACTTTTGTCTTTACAAACCTTACAAAATATGTTTTTCTAGTAAAACTCACAAAGATACATTTCTCCAGGCATTATAAGCTATTTAGCATGTTTGGTTTAGGAGTTATGTTTAAATAACTGTTATTTTGAATATAGCAGTTATACTGTCATTATGAGTAAAACCCAATTTTGGTATTTGTAAACCTTACCAAAATAACTGAGTCTGGTAAAACTCACATAGATTCAATATTCCAGGCATTTTTAGACGTATTGCAAGTTTGGTTTTGGAGTTATGTTTATTTAACTTTCATATTTAGTATGACAGTTTTACTGTCATATTAAGTAAAAAAAACTAACTTGTGTCTTTACAAACCTTATACATTTTTTTTTTTTTCCAGGAAAACTCACAAAGATACATTTCTCCAGGCATTATTAGCCATTTTGTATTTGTGGTTTAGGAGTTACAGTATGTTTAATTAACTGTCAGATTGAATGTGACAGTATACTGTCATAGTGAGTAAAACCTAATTTTTGTATGTGTAAACCTTACCAAAAATACCTGATTCTGGTAAAAATCACATAGATACAATATTGCAGGCATTTTTAGACATAATGCATGTTTGGTTTTGGAGTTATGTTTATACAACTTTCATATTTAGTATGACAGTTATACCATCATATTGAGTAAAAAAAAAAATAACTTGTGTCTTTATAAACCTTAAAAAAAAAAATTTCCCAGTAAAACTCACAAAGATACATTTCTCCAGGCATAATTAGTCATTTATCATGTTTGGTTTAGGAGTTATGTTTAAATAACTGTCATATTGAGTGTGGCAGTTATACTGTCATTATGAGTAAAACCTATGTTTTGTATTTGTAAACCTTACCAAAATACCTGATTCTGGTAAAACCCATATCGATACAATATTACAGGAATTTTTAGACATAAAGCATGTTTGGTTTTGGAGTTATGTGTATATAACTTTCATATTTAGTATGACAGTTATACCATTATATATTGAGTAAAAAAAAACTAATTTGTATATTTACAAACCTTACAAATTATTATTTTCCAGTAAAATTCACAAATATACATTTCCCTAGGCATTATTAGTCATTTTGCATTTGTGTTTTAGGAGTTATGTTTAATTAACTGTCATACTGAGTGTGGCAGTTATATTGTCACTATGAGTAAAACCTAATTTTTGTTTTCTTAAACCTTACCAAAATACCTGATTCTGATAAAACTCACATATATTCAATATTACAGGCATTTTTAGACGGATTGCATATTTGGTTTTGGAATTATGTTTATATAACTTTCATATATAGTATGACAGCTATACTGTTAAATTGTGTAAAAAAAAAAAACTAACTTGTGTCTTTACAAACCTTACAAAATATTTTTTTCCAGTAAAACTCACAAAGATACATTCCTCAAGGCATTATTAGCCATTTTGTCGGATTAATTGTGACAGTATAGTGTCATTATGAGTAAAACTAATATTTTGTATTTGTAAACCTTACAAAAACAACTGATTCTAGTAAAACTCACATAGATACAAAATTATAAGCATTTTTAGACACAATGCATGTTTGGTGGCAGTCAATGTGGCAGTTATACTGTCATTATGAGTAAAACCTAATTTTTGTATTTGTCAACCTTAACCAAAATACCTGATTCTGGTAAAACTCACATAGATACAATATTACAGGCATTTTTAGACATAATGCATGTTTGGTTTTGGAGTTATGTCTATATAACTTTCATATTTAGTATGACAGTTATACCATCATATTAAATTAAAAAACTAACTTGTGTCTTTATACACCTTACAAATTATTTGTTTCCAGTAAAACTCACCATGATACATTTCTCCAGGCATTATTAGCCATTTATCATGTTTGGATTAGGAGTTATGTTTAAATAACTGTCATATCAAATGTTGCAGTTATACTGTCATTATGAGTAAAACCCAAGTTTTGTATTTGTTAACCTTACCAAAATACCTGATTCTGGTAAAACTCACATAGATTCAATATTACAGGCAGTTTAAGACAGATTGCAAGTTTGGTTTAGGAGTTTGGTTTTGGAATTATGTTTATAGAACTTTCATATTTAGTATGACAGTTATACCATCATATTGAGTAAAAAAAAACTAACTTTAGTCTTTACAAACCTTACAAAATATTTTTTTCTAGTAAAAATCACAAAGATACATTTCTCCAGGCATTAATAGCCATTTAGCATGTTTGGTTCAGGAGTTATGTTTAAATAACTGTTATTTTGAATATGGCAGTTATACTGTCATTATGAGTAAAACCTAAAGTTTGTATTCATAAACCTTACCAAAATACCTGATTCTGGTAAAACTCACATAGATACAATATTACAGGCATTTTTAGACATAATGCATGTTTGATTTTGGAGTTATGTTTGTATACAATTATCCAGGCATTATGAGTCATTTTGCATTTGTGTTTTAGGAGTTATGTTTAATTAACTGTCATATTGAGTGTGGCAGTTATACTGTCACTATGAGTAAAACCTAATGTTTGTTTTTTTAAACCTTACCAAAATACCTGATTCTGATAAAACTCACATGTATTCAATATTACAGGCATTTTTAGACGGATTTCATATTTGGTTTTGGAGTTGTGTTTATATAACTTTCATATATAGTATGACAGCTAAACTGTTAAATTGTGTACAAAAAAACAACTAAATCGTGTCTGTACAAACCTTACAAAATATTTTTTCCAGTAAAATTCACAAAGATACATTCCTCAAGGCATTATTAGCCATTTTGTCAGATTAAATGTGACAGTATACTGTCATTATGAGTAAAACCAATATTTTGTATTTGTAAACCTTACAAAAACAACTGATTCTAGTAAAACTCACATGGATACAAAATTATAGGCATTTTTAGACATCATGCATGTTTGGTGGCAGTCAATGTGGCAGTTATACTGTCATTATGAGTAAAACCTAATTGTTGTATTTTTCAACCTTACCAAAATACCTGATTCTGGTAAAACTCACATAGATACAATACTAAAGGCATTTTTAGACATAATGCATGTTTGGTTTTGGAGTTATGTTTGTATACATTTCTCCAGGCATTAATAGCAATTTAGCATGTTTGGTTGAGGAGTTATATTTAAATATTGTTATTTTGAATATGGCAGTTATACTGTCATTATGAGTAAAACCTAAATTTTGTATTTATAAACCCTACCAAAATACCTGATTCTGGTAAAACTCACATAGATACAATATTACAGGCATTTTTAGACATAATGCATGTTTGGTTTTGGAGTTTTGTTTATATACATTTTTCCAGGCATTATTAGCCATTTATCATGTTTGGTTTAGGAGTTATGTTTAAATAACTGTCATATCAAATAATGCAGTTATACTGTCATTATGAGTAAAACCCAAGTTTGTATTTGTAAACCTTACCAAAATACCTGATTCTGGTAAAACTCAGATAGATTCAATATTACAGGCAGTTTAAGACGGATTGCAAGTTTGGTTTAGGAGTTTGGTTTTGGAATTATGTTTATATTACTTTTATATTTAGTTTGACAGTTATACCATCATATTGATTAAAAAACATTACTTTTGTCTTTACAAACCTTACAAAGTATTATTTTCTAGTGAAACTCACAAAGATACATTTCTCCAGGCATTATTAGCCATTTAGCATGTTTGGTTTAGGAGTTATGTTTAAAAAACTGTTATTTTGAATATGGCAGTTACACTGTCATTATGAGTAAAACCCAATTTTTGTATTTGTAAACCTTACCAAAATACTTGATTCTGGTAAAACTCACATAGATTCAATATTACAGGCATTTTTAGACGTATTGCAAGTTTGGTTTTGGAGTTATGTTTATTTAACTTTCATATTTAGAATGACAGTTATACTGTCATATTAAGTAAAAAAACTAACATGTTTCTTTACAAACCTTATAACATTTATTTTTTTTTCCCAGAAAAATTCAAAAAGATACATTTTTCCAGGCATTATTAGCCATTTTGTAATTGTGGTTTAGGAGTTACATTATGTTTAAATAACTGTCAGATTGAATGTGACAGTATACTGTCATAGTGAGAAAAACCTAATTTTTGTATTTGTAAACCTTACCAAAAATACCTGATTCTGGTAAAAATCACATATATGCAATATTGCAGGCATTTTTAGACATAATGCATGTTTGGTTTTGGAGTTATGTTTATACAACTTTTATATTTTGTATGACAGTTATACCATCCTATTGAGTAAAAAAAAAAATAACTTGTGTCTTTATAAACCTTACATAAAAAAAATGTTCCCAGTAAAACTCACAAAAATACATTTCTCCAGGCATAATTAGCCATTTATCATGTTTAGGAGTTATGTTTAAACAACTGTCATATTGAGTGTGGCAGTTATACTGTCATTATGAGTAAAACCTATTTTTTGTATTTTTAAACTTTACCAAAATACCTGATTCTGGTAAAACCCACATCGATATAATATTACAGGAATTTTTAGACATAAAGCATGTTTGGTTTTGGAGTTATGTTTATATAACTTTCATATTAAGTATGAATGTTATACCATCATAATGAGTAAAAAACAAAAACTAATTTGTATCTTTACAATTCTTACAAAATATTGTTTTCCAGTAAAATTCACAAATATACCTTTCTCTAGGCATTGTTAGTCATTTTGCATTTGTGTTTTAGGAGTTATGTTTAATTTACTGTCATATTGAGTGTGGCAGTTATACTGTCACTATGAGTAAAACTTAATTTTTGTTTTTGTAAACCTTACCAAAATACCTGATTCTGATAAAACTCACATGTATTCAATATTACAGGCATTTTTAGACGGATTGCATATTTGGTTTTGGAGTTGTGTTTATATAACTTTCATATATAGTATGACAGCTATACTGTTAAATGGTGTAAAAAAAAACCAATTAAATCGTGTCTTTACAAACCTTACAAAATATTTTATCCAGTAAATTTCACAAAGATACATTCCTCAAGGCATTATAGCCATTTTGTCAGATTAAATGTGACAGTATAATGTCATTATGAGTAAAACCTAATTTTTGTATTTTTCAACCTTACCAAAATACCTGATTCTGGTAAAACTCACATAGACACAATACTAAAGGCATTTTTAGACATAATGCATGTTTGGTTTTGGAGTTATGTTTGTATACATTTCTCCAGGCATCAATAGCCATTTATTATGTTTGGTTCAGGAGTTATGTTTAAATAACTGTTATTATGAATATGGCAGTTATACTGTCATTATGAGTAAAACTTAAATTTTGTATTTATAAACCTTACCAAAATACCTGATTCTGGTAAAACTCACATAGATACAATATTACAGGCATTTTTAGACATAATCCATGTTTGGTTTTGGAGTTATGTTTATATACATTTTTCCAGGCATTATTAGCCATTTATCATGTTTGGTTTAGGAGTTATGTTTAAATAACTGTCATATCAAATAATGCAGTTATACTGTCATTATGAGTAAAACTCAAGTTTTGTTTTTGTAAACCTTACCAAAATACCTGATTCTGGTAAAACTCATATAGATTCAATATTACAGGCAGTTTAAGACGGATTGCAAGTTTGGTTTAGGAGTTTGGTTTTGGAATTATGTTTATATTATTTTATATTTAGTTTGAAAGTTATACCATCATATTGAGTAAAAAAAAAAAACTTTTTTCTTTACAAACCTTACAAAATATTTGTTTCTAGTAAAACTCACAAAGATAGATTTCTCCAGGCATTATTAGCCATTTAGCATGTTTGGTTTAGGAGTTATGTTTAAATAACTGACAAATTGAATGTAGCAGTTATACTGTCATTATGGAAAAAAAAAAAAAAAAATTGTATTTGTAAACCTTACCAAATTACTTGATTCTGGTAAAACTCACATAGATACAATATTACAGGCATTTTTAGACAAAATGCATTTTCGGTTTTGGAGTTATAATTATATAACTTTTATATTTGGTATGACAGTTATACTGTCATATTGAAATAAAAAAAACTAACTTGCGTCATGGCAAAACTTACAAAAGTTAATTTTTCTAGTGAAACTAACAGGGTACAAGTCTCCAGGCATTATTAGACATTTTGCACGTTTGGTGTAGGAATTATGTTGAAAAACATTTTTATTGTTTTTTTTTCTCATTATCTCAGGATTTTAAGAACATTACTGTCATATTGAGTAAAAAACTACTTTTAGTGTTTGCAAACCTTAAAAAAGCATATGTTTCGAGTAAAACTCACAAGGATAAGTTTTTTTAGGCTTTATTAGCCTTTTTGCATTTGTGGTTAGGAAGTTATGTTTAAATAACTGTCAAATTGAATGTAGCAGTTATCTGTCATTATGAGTAAACCCCTAATTTATGTAATTGTACACCTTACCAAATTTACTGATTCTTGTAAAACTCACATAGATACAATATTTTAGGCATTTTAGACACAATGCATGTTTAGTTTTGGAGTTATGTTTGTATAACTTTCATATTTGGTATGACAGTTATACTGTCATATTGAATTAAAAAAACTAACTTGCCTCTTTGCAAAACTTACAAAAGATAATTTTTCTAGTAAAACTAACAAAGATACATGTCTTCAGGCATTATTAGACATGTTGCATGTTTTATGTAGGAATTATATTGGAAAAACATTTTTATTGCTTATTTCGCATTATCTCAGGATTTTAAGAACATTACTGTCATAATGAGTAAAAAACTACTTTTTGTGTTTGCAAGCCTTAAAATAGCAAATGTTTCGATTAAAACTCACAAGGATGCATTGTTTTAGGCTTTATTAACCTATTTGCATGTGTGATTAGGAAGTTATTTTTAAATAACTGTCAAATTGAATGTAGCAGTTATACTGTCATTATAAAAAAAAAAAATTGTATTTGTAAACCTTACCAAATTACCTGATTCTGTTGAAACTCACATAGATACAATATTTTAGGCATTTTTAAACATAATGCTTGTTCAATTTTGGAGTTATGTTTATTTATATTTCATATTTGGTATGACAGTTATACTGTCATATTGAATTAAAAAAACTAACTTGCCTCTTTGCAAAACTTACAAAAGATAAGTTTTCTAGTAAAAATAACAGAGATACATATCTTCACGCATTACTAGACATGTTGCATGTTTGGTGTAGGAAATATGTTGAAAAACATTTTTATTGCTTATTTCGCATTATCTCACGATTTTAAGAACATTACTGTCATAATGAGTAAAAAAGTACTTTTTGTGTTTGCAAGCCTTAAAATAGCATATGTTTCGAGTAAAACTCACATGGATGCATTGTTTTAGGCTTTATTAGCCTATTTTGCATGTTTTAAATAACTGTCAAATTGAATGTAGCAGTTATCTGTCATTATGAGTAAACCCCTAATTTATGTAATTGTATACCTTACCAAATGTACTGATTCTTGTAAAACTCACATAGATACAATATTTTAGGCATTTTTAGACATAATGCATGTTTAGTTTTGGAGTTATGTTTATATAACTTTCATATTTGGTATGACAGTTATACTGTCATATTGAATTAAAAAAACTAACTTGCCTCTTTGCAAAACTTACAAAATATATTTTTTCTATTAAAACTAACAAAGATACATGTCTTCAGGCATTATTAGACATGTTTCATGTTTGATGTAGGAATTATGTTGAAAAACATTTTTATTGCTTATTTCGCATTATCTCAGGATTTTAAGAACATTACTGTCATAATGAGTAAAAAACTACTTTTTGTGTTTGCAAGCCTTAAAATAGCAAATGTTTCGAGTAAAACTCACAAGGATGCATTGTTTTAGGCTATATTAACCTATTTGCATGTGTGATTAGGAAGTTATGTTTAAATAACAGTCAAATTGAATGTAGCAGTTATACTGTCATTATGAAAAAAAACAATTTTTGTATTTGTAAACCTTACCAAATTACCTGATTCTGGTGAAACTCACATAGATACAATATTACAGGCAATTTTAGACATAATGCATGTTCAGTTTTGGAGTTATGTTTATATAACTTTTATATTTGGTATGACAGTTATACTGTCATATTGAATTAAAAAAACTCTTTTGCCTCTTTGCAAAACTTACAAAAGATAATTTTTCTAGTAAAACTAAGAAAGATACATGTCTTCAGGCATGATTAGACGTGTTGCATGTTTGGTGTAGGAATTATGTTGAAAAACATTTGTATTGCTTATTTCACATTATCTCAGGATTTCAAGAACATTACTGTCAAAATGAGTAAAAAACTACTTTTTGTGTTTGCAAGCCTTAAAATATGTTTCGAGTAAAACTCACAATGATGCATTGTTTTAGGCATTATTAACCTATTTTGCATGTGTGGTTAGGGAGTTATGTTTAAATAACAGTCAAATTGAATGTAGCAGTTAACTGTCATTATGAGTAAACCCCTAAGTTATGTAATTGTACACCTTACCAAATTAACTGATTCTTGTAAAACTCACATAGATACAATATTTTATGCATTTTTAGACATAATGCATGTTCAGTTTTGGAGTTATGTTTATATAACTTTCATATTTGGTATGACAGTTATACTGTCATATTGTATTAAAAAAACTAACTTGAGTGTTTGTAAAACTTACAAAAACTTACAAAAGATACATTTTCTAGTAAAACTAACAAAGATACATGTCTTCAGGCATTATTAGACATGTTGCATGTTTGGTGAAAAACATTTTTATTGCTTTTTTCGCATTATCTCAGGATTTTAAGAACATTACTGGCATATTGAGAAATGTATCTTTGTAAGTTTTACAGGAAAAAAATAGTTTGTAAAGTTTGTAAAGACACAAGTTAGCTTTTTTTTTACTCAATATGACAGTATAACTGTCATACTAAATATGAAAGTTGAATAAATATAACACCAAAACCAAACTTGCAATCTGTCTAAAAATGCCTGTAATATTGAATATATGTGAGTTTTACCAGAATCAGTTATTTTGGTAAGGTTTACAAATACAAAAATTTAGTTTTACTCGTAATGACAGTATAACTGCCATATTCAAAATAACAGTTATTTAAACATAACTCCTAAACCAAATATGCTAAATGGCTAATGTGCCTGGAGAAATGAATCTTTGTGAGTTTTACTAGAAAAAAAATATTTTGTAAGGTTTGTAAAGACAAAAGTTAGTTGTTTTTTTTTACTCAATATGATGGTATAACTGTCATACTAAAAATGAAAGTTAGATAAACATAATTCCAAAACCACACTCCTAAACCAAATTTGCAGTCTGTCTTAAACTGCCTGTAATATTGAATCTATGTGAGTTTTGCCAGAATCAGGTATTTTGGTAAGGTTTTTACAAATACAAAACTTGGGTTTGACTCATAATGACTGCAACATTTGATATGACAGTTATTTAAACATGACTCCTAAACCAAACATGATAAATGACTAATAATGCCTGGAGAAAGGTATCTTTGTGAGTTTTACTGGAAAAAAATAATGTGTAAGGTTTATAAAGACACAAGTTATTTTTTTTATTTAATATGATGGTATAACTATCATACTAAATATGAAAGTTATATAAACATAACTCCAAAACCAAAATGCATTTTGTCTAAAAATGCCTGTAATATTGTATCTTTTTGAGTTTTACCAGAATCAGGTATTTTGGTAAGGTTGACAAATACAAACATTAGGTTTTACTCATAATGACAGTATACTGCCACATTCAATATGACAATTATTTAAACATAACTCCAAAACCAAACATGCATTATGTCTAAAAATTCCTATAATTTTGTATCTACGTGAGTTTTACTAGAATCAGTTGTTTTTGTAAGGTTAATTAGTTATTCTCTTAATGAGAGTATAATGTCACAATCAATCTGACAAAATGGCTAATAATGCCTGGAGGAATGTATTTTTGTGAATTTTACTGGAACAAAAATGTTGTAAGGTTTGTAAAGACACACGTTAGTTTTTTTTTACTTAATTTTACAGTATAGCTGTCATACTTTATATGAAAGTTTTATAAACATAACTCCAAAACCAAACATGCAATCCGTCTAAAAATGTCTGTAATATTTATTATATGTAAGTTTTATCAGAATCAGGTATTTTGGTAAGGACAATACAAATTAGTGTTTTATTACTCAATATGATGGTATAACTGTCATGCTAAATATAAAAGTTATATAAAAACATATCTCCAAAACCAAACATACTTTGTGTCTAAAAATTCCTGTAATATTGTATCGATGTGGGTTTTACCAGAATCAGGTATTTTGGTAAGGTTTACAAATACAAAAAATAGGTTTTACTCATAATGACAGTATAACTGTCACATTCAATATGACAGTTATGTAAACATAACTCCTAAACCACACATGCAAAATGGTTAATAATGCCTGGAAAATGTATCTTTTTAAGTTTTACAGGGGAAAAAAAACAATTTTGTAAGGTTTGTAAAGACTGCGATGAGGTGGCAACTTGTCCAGGGTGTAACCCGCCTTCCGCTCGATTGTAGCTGAGATAGGCTCCAGCGCCCCCCGCGACCCCAAAGGGAATAAGCGGTAGAAAATGGATGGATGAATGGGTTTGTAAAGACACAAGTTATTTTTTTCTTACTCAATATGACGGTAAAACTGTCATACTAAATGTAAAAAAATTATAAACATAACTCCAAAACCAAACATGCATTATGTCTAAAAATGCCTGTAAAATTGTATTCATGTGAGTTTAACTAGAATCAGTTGTTTTTGTTAGGTTTGCAAATACAAAATATTGGTTTAACTCACTATGACAGTATACTGTCACATTCAATCTGACAGTTATTAAAATATAACTCCTAAACCAAACATGTTTTATGTCTAAAAATTCCTGTAATATTGTATCTATATGAGTTTTACCAGAATCTGGTATTTTGGTAAGGTTTACAAATACAAAAAATAGGTTTTACTCATAATGACAATATAACTGCCACACTCAACATGACAATTATTTAAACATAATTCCTAAACCAAACATGATACATGGCTAATAATGCCTGGAGAAATGTATCTTTGTGATTTTTACTAGAAAAAATTATTTTGTAAGGTTTGTAAAGACAAAAGTTAGGTTTTTTTTACTCAATATGATGGTATAACTGTCATACTAAATATGAAAGTTATATAAACATAATTCCAAAACCAAACTCCTAAACCAAACTTGCAATATGTCTTAAACTGCCTGTAATATTTAATCCATGTGAGTTTTACCAGAATCAGGTATTTTGGTAAGGTTTACAAATACAAAACTTGGGTTTTACTCATAATGACAGTATAACTGCAACATTAGATATGACAGTTATTTAAACATAACTCCTAAACCAAACATGATAAATGGCTAATAATGCCTGGAGAAATGTATCAGGGTGAGTTTTACTGGAAACAAATCATTTGTAAGGTTTATAAAGACACAAGTTAGTTTTTTTTATTTAATATGATGGTACAACTGTCATACTGTTATATAAATATGACTCCAAAACCAAACATACATTATGTCTAAAAATGCCTGTAATATTGTATCTATGTGAGTTTTACCAGAATCAGGTATTTTGGTAAGGTTTACAATTACAAAATGTAGGTTTTACTCATAATGACAGTGAACCTGCCACAATGACTGCCACCAAACATGCATTGTGTTTAAAAATGCTTATAATTTTGTATCCATGTGAGTTTTACTATAATCAGTTGTTTTTGTAAGGTTTACAAATACAAAATATTAGTTTTACTCATAATGACAGTATACTGACAAAATGGTTAATAATGCCTTGAGGAATGTATCTTTGTGAGTTTTACTGGAAAAAATATTTTGTAAGGTTTGTAAAGACACAAGTTAGTTTTTTTTACACAATTTAACAGTTTAGCTGTCATACTATATATGAAAGTTATATAAACATAATTCCAAAACCAAATATGCAATCCGTCTAAAAATGCCTGTAATATTGAATATATGTGAGCTTTATCAGATTCAGGTATTTTGGTAAGGTTTAAGAATACAAACATTAGGTTTTACTCATAGTGACAATATAACTGCCACACTCAATATGACAGTTAATTAAACATAACTCCTAAAACACAAATGCAAAATGACTAATAATGCCTAGAGAAATGTATATTTGTGAATGTTACTGGAAAACAATATTTTGTAAGTGTGGTAAAGATACAAATTAGTTTTTTTTTACTCAATATGATGGTATAACTGTCATACTAAATATGAAAGTTATATAAACATAACTCAAAAACCAAACATGCTTCATGTCTAAAAATTCCTGTAATATTGTATCGATGTGGGTTTTACCAGAATAAGGTATTTTGGTAAGGTTTACAAATACAAAAAATAGGTTTTACTCATAATGACAGTATAACTGCCACACTCAATATGACAGTTATTTAAACATAACTCCTAAACCAAACATGATAAATGACTAATTATGCCTGGAGAAATGTATCTTTGTGAGTTTTATTGGGGAAAAAAATTGTAAGGTTTATCAAGACACAAGTTTTTTTTTTTTACTCAATAAGGTTTACAAATACAAAAATTAGGTTTTACTCACTATGACAGTATACTGTCACATTCAATCTGACAGTTATTTAGACATACTGTAACTCCTAAACCACAAATACAAAATGGCTAATAATGCCTGGAGAAATGTATCTTTGTGAGTTTTCCTGGAAAAACAAAAACAAATTATAAGGTTTGTAAAGACACAAGTTAGTTTTTTTACTTAATATGACAGTAAAACTGTCATACTAAATATGAAAGTTAAATAAACGTAATTCCAAAACCAAACTTGCAATACGTCTAAAAATGCCTGTAATATTGAATCTATCTGAGTTTTACCAGAATCAGGTATTTTGGTAAGGTTTACAAATACAAAATTTAGGTTTTACTCATAATGACAGTATAACTGTCATATTCAAAATAACAATTATTTAAATACAACTCCTGAACCAAACATGCTAAATGGCTATTAATGCCTGGAGAAATGTATACAAACATAACTCCAAAACCAAACATGCATTATGTCTAAAAATGACTGTAATATTGCATCTATGTGAGTTTTACCAGAATCAGGTATTTTGGTAAGGTTTATAAATACAAAATTTAGGTTTTACTCATAATGACAGTATAACTGTCATATTCAAAATAACAATTATTTAAATACAACTCCTGAACCAAACATGCTAAATGGCTATTAATGCCTGGAGAAATGTATACAAACATAACTCCAAAACCAAACATGCATTATGTCTAAAAATGCCTTTAGTATTGTATCTATGTGAGTTTTACCAGAATCAGGTATTTTGGTAAGGTCGAAAAATGCAAAAATTAGGTTTTACTCATATGACAGTATAACTGCCACATTGACTGCCACCAAAAATGCATGATGTCTAAAAATGCCTATAATTTTGTATCCATATGAGTTTTACTAGAATCAGTTGTTTTTGTAAGGTTTACAAATACAAAATATTAGTTTTACTCATAATGACAGTATACTGTCACATTTAATCTGACAAAATGGCTAATAATGCCTTGAGGAATGTATCTTTGTGAATTTTACTGGAAAAAATATTTTGTAAGGTTTGTAAAGACACGATTTAGTTGGGGGTTTTTTTTACACAATTTAACAGTATAGCTGTCATACTATATATGAAAGTTATATAAACACAACTCTAAAACCAAATATGCAATTCGTCTAAAAATGCCTGTAATATTGAATACAAGTAAGTTTTGTCAGAATCAGGTATTTTGGTAAGGTTTACAAAAACAAAAATTAGGTTTTACTCATAGTGACAGTGTAACTGCCACACTCAATATGACAGTTAATTAAACATAACTCCTAAAACACAAATGCAAAATGACTAATAATGCCTAGAAATAGGTATATTTGTGAATTTTACTGGAAAACAATATTTTGTAAGGTTTGTAAAGATACAAATTATTTTTTGTTTTTTACTCAATATGATGGTATAACTTTCATACTAAATATGAAAGTTATATAAAAACATAACTCCAAAACCAAACATGCTTTATGGCTAAAAATTCCTGTAATATTGTATCGATGTGGGTTTTACCAGAATTAGGTATTTTGGTAAAGTTTACAAATACAAAAAATAGGTTTTACTCATAATGACAGTATAACTGCCACACTCAATATGACAGTTGTTTAAACATAACTCCTAAACCAAACATGATTAATGGCTAATTATGCCTGGACAAATGTATCTTTTTGAGTTTTACTGGGAACATTTTTTTTTGTAAGGTTTATAAAGACACAAGTTTTTTTGTTTTTTTTTACTCAATAGGATGGTATAATTGTCATACCAAATATAAAAGTTGTATGAACGTAACTCCAAAACCAAACATGCATTATGTCTAAAGATGCCTGCAATATTGTATCTATGTGACTTTTACCAGAATCAAGTATTTTTGGTAAGGTTTACAAATACAAAAATTAGGTTTTACTCACTATGACAGTATACTGTCACATTCAATCTGACAGTTATTTAAACATACTGTAACTCCTAAACCACAATTACAAAATGGCTAATAATGACTGGAAAAATGTATATTTTTTTTATAAGGTTTGTAAAGAAACAAGTTAGTTTTTTTACTTAATATGACATTACTGTCATAACAGTCATACTAAATATAAGAGTTAAATAAACATAACTCCAAAACCAAACTTGCAATACGTCTTAAAATGCCTTTAATATTGAATCTATGTGAGTTTTACCAGAATCAGGTATTTTGGTAAGGTTTACAAATACAAAAATTGGGTTTTACTCATAATGACAGTACAACTGCCATATTCAAAATAACAGTTATTTAAACATAACTCCTAAACCAAACATGCTAAATAGCTAATAATGCTTGGAGAAAAGTATCTTTGTGAGTTTTACTAGAAAAACATATTTTGTAAGGTTTGTAAAGACAAAAGTTTTAGTTTTTTTACTCAATATGATGGTATAACTGTCAAACTAAATATAAAAGTAATATAAACATCATTCCAAAACCAAACTCCTAAACCAAACTTGCAATCCGTCTTAAACTGCCTGTAATATTGAATCTATGTGAGTTTTACCAGAATCAGGAATTTTGGTAAGGTTTATAAATACAATAATTAGGTTTCACTCATAATGACAGTATAACTGCCACCCTCAATATGACGGTTATGTTAACATAACTCCTAAACCACACATGCAAAATGGCTAATAATGCCTGGAGAAATGTATCTTTGTGAATTTTACAGGGAAAAAAAAATTTGTAAGGTTTGATAAGACACAAAATAGTTTTTTTTATTTAATATGTTTGTATAACTGTCATAATAAATGTAAAAGTTATATAAACATAACTCCAATACCAAACATGCAATCCGTCTAAAATTACCTGTAATATTGAATCTATGTGAGTTTTACTAGAATCAGGTATTTTGTTAAGGTTTACAAATACAAAAATTAGGTTTTACTCACTATGACAGTATATTGTCACATTCAATCTGACTGTTATTTAAACACAAATTCTAAACCACAGATGCAAAATGGCTAATAATAACTGGAGAAATGTATTTTTGTGAGTTTTACTGGAAAAAAAATAATTTGTAAGGTTTGTATAGACACAAGTTAGTTTTTTTTACTCAATATGATGGAAACATGCTTTATGTCTAAAAAATCCTGTATTATTTTATCCATGTGAGTTTTATCAGAATCAGTTATTTTGGTAATTTTACAAATAAAAAATAGGTTTTACTCATAATGACAGTATATCTGCCACACTCAATATGACAGTTATTTAAACATAACTCTAAACCAAACATGGTTAATGGCTAATAATGCCTGGAGAAATGTATCTTTGTGAGTTTTACTGGAAAAAATTTTTTTTAAGGTTTATAAAGACACAAGTTAGTTTTTTTTACTCAATATGACAGTATAACTGTAATACTAAATGTAAAAAATATATAAACATAACTCCAAAACCCAACATGCATTATGTTTAAAAATGCCTGCAATTTTGTATCCATGCGAGTTTTACTAAAATCAATTGTTGTAGTAATGTTTGCAATTACAAAATATTGGTTTTACTCACCATGATAGTATACTGTCACATTCAATTTGACAGTTATTTAAACATAACTACCAAACCACACATGCGAAATGGCTATAATGCCTGGAGAAATGTATCTTTGTGAGATTACTGGAAAAACATATTTTTTAAGGTTTGTAAAGAAACCATTTTTTTTTTTTTACTTAATATGATGAGGTGGCGACTTTTCCAGGGTGTTTCTCCGCCTTCCGCCCGATTGTAGCTGAGATAGGCTCCAGCCCCCCCCGTGACCCCGAAGGGATTAAGCGGTAGAAAATGGATGGATGGATGGACAGTATAACTGTCATACTAAATGTAAAAGTACTATAAACATAACTCCAAAACCAAACATGCATTATGTCTAAAAATGCCTGTAATATTGTATCCATGTGAGTTTTACTAGAATCAGTTGTTTTTGTAAGTTTTGCAAATATAAAATATTGGTTTTACTCACTATGACAGTATACTGTCACATTCAATCTGACAGCTATTTAAACATAACTTCTAAACCAAACATGCAAAATGACTAATAATGCCTGAAAAAATGTATCTCTGTGAATTTTACTGGACAAAAATATTTTGTAAGGTTTGTAAAATTACAAGTTTGTTATTTTTTACTCAATTTGACAGTATAACTGTCATACTAAATATGAAAGTTATATACACATAACCCCAAAACCAAATTTGCAAACCGTCTAAAAATGCCTGTAATATTGAATCTATGTGAGTTTTTATCAAAATCAGGTATTTTGGTAAGGTTTACAAATACAAAAATTAGGTTTTACTCATAATGACAGTATAACTGCCACACTCAATATGACAGTTTTTTAAACATAACTCCTAAAAAACAAATGCAAAATGACTAATAATGCCTGGAAAAATTTATCTTTGTGAATTTTAATGGAAAAAAAACATTTTGTAAGGTTTGTAAAGACACAAATTAGTTTTTTTTACGCAATATGATGGTATAACTGTCATACTAAATATGAAAGTTATATAAACATAACTGCAAAACCAATGTTTTATGTCTAAAAATTTCTGTAATATTGTATCTATGTGAGTTTTACCAGAATCAGGAATTTTGGTAAGGTTTACAAATACAAAAATTAGGTTTTACTCACTATGACAGTATACTGTCACATTCAATCTGCCTGTTATTTAAACATAAATTCTAAACCACGGATGCAAAATGGATAATAATGCCTGGAGAAATGTATTTTTGTGAATTTTACCGGAAAAAAATATTTTATAAGGTTTGTATAGACATAAGTTAGTTTTTTTTTACTCAACATGATAGTATAACTGTCTTACTAAATTTGAAAGTTATATAAACATAACTCCAAAACCAAACTTGCAATCTGTCTAAAAATGTCTGTAATATTGAATATATGTTATTTTTACCAGTATCAGGTATTTTGGTAAGGATTACAAATAAAAAAATTAGGTTTTACTCATAATGACGGATAACTGCCACATTCGAAATGACAGTTTTTCTAAACATAACTCCTAAACAAAACATGCTAAATGGCTAATAATGCCTGGAGAAATGTATCTTTGTGAGTTTTACTGGGAAACAAAAATAAAAATTGTAAGGTTTGTAAAGACACAAGTTAGTTTTTTTTTACTCAAAAAGACAGTATAACTGTCATACTAAATGGAAAAGTTATATAAACATAACTCCAAAACCAAACATGCATTTTGTCTAAAAATGCCTAAAATGATGTATCCATGTGAGTTTTACTAGAATCAGTTGTTTTTGTAAGTTTTGCAAATACAAAATATTGGTTTTACTCACAATGACAGTATACTGTCACATTCAATCTGACAGTTATTTAAACATAACTCCTAAACCACACATTCAAAATGACTAATAATGCCTGGAGAAATGTATCTCTGTGAATTTTTCTGGAAAAAAATATTTTGTAAGGTTTGTTATAACACAAGTTTGTTTTGTTTTTTACTCAATATGACAGCAGTATATTGTCATAGTGAGTAAAACCAATATTTTGTATCTGCAAACCTTACAAAAACAACTGATTCTAGTAAAACTCACATGGACACAAAATTACAGGCATTTTTAGATATAATGCATGTTTGGTTTTGGAGTTAGGTTTATATAACTTATACATTTAGTATGACAGTTATAATGTCATATTGAGTAAAAAAAATAACTTGTGTCTTTACAAACCTTACTTCTTTTTTTTTTCCAGTAAAACTCACAAATTTACATTTTTCCAAGCATTATTAGCCATTTGGTTTAGGAGTTACATTTAAATAACTGCCATATTGAGTGTGGCAGTTATACTGTCATTATGAGTAAAACCTTATTTTTGTATTTGTAAACCTCACCAAAATACCTGATTGTAGTAAAACTCACATACAAACAATATTACAGGCATTTTTAGACATAATGCATGTTTGGTTTTGGAGTTATGTTTAAATAACTTTCATATTTAGTATGACAGTTATACTGTCATATTGAGTAAAAAAAACTAACTTGTGTCTTTACAAACCTTACAAAATATTTTTTTTTTTTTCAGTAAAACTCACAAAGATACATTTCTCCAGGCATTATTAGTCATTTTGTATGTGTGGTTTAGGAGTTATGTTTAAATAACTGTCAGATTGAATGTGACAACATACTGTCATAGTGAGTAAAACCAATATTTTGTATTCGCAAACCTTAAAAAAACAACTGATTCTAGTAAAACTCACATGGATACAATGTTACAGGCATTTTTAGACATAATGCATGTTTGGTTTTGGAGTTTTGTTTATATACATTTTACATTTAGTATGACAGTTATACTGTCATATGGAGTAGAAAAAAAACTAACTTGTGTCTTTACAAACCTTACAAAATATATATATTTTTTTTTCAGTAAAACTCACAAAGATGCATTTCTCCAGTCATTATTAGCCATTTAGCATTTTTGTTTTAGGAGTTATGTTTAAATAACTGTAATTTTGAACGTGGCATTTATACTGTCATTATGAGTAAAACCTAATTTTTGTATTTGTAAACCTTACCAAAATACCTGATTCTGGTAAAACTCACATATATTCAATATTACAGGCATTTTTAGATGGATTGCATATTTGGTTTTGGAATTATGTTTATATAACTTTCATATATAGTATGACAGCTATACTGTTAAATTGTGTAAAAAAAAAAAAAAAACTAACTTGTGTCTTTACAAACCTTACAAAATATGTTTTCCAGTAAAACTCACAAAGATACATTCCTCAAGGCATTATTAGCCATTTTGTCAGAATAATTGTGACAGTATACTGTCATTATGAGTAAAACTAATATTTTGTATTTGTAAACCTTACAAAAACAACTGATTATAGTAAAACTCACATGGATACAAATATATAAGCATTTTTAGACATAATGCATGTTTGGTGGCAGTCAAAGGTGCAGTTATACTGTCATTATGAGTAAAACCTAATTTTTGTATTTGTCAACCTTAACCAAAATACCTGATTCTGGTAAAACTCACATAGATACAATAATACAGGCATTTTTAGACATAATGCATGTTTGGTTTTGGAGTTATGTTTATATAACTTTCATATTTAGTATGACAGTTATACCATCATATTAAATAAAAAAAACTAACTTGTGTCTTTAAAAACCTTAAAAAATATTTTTTTTCCAGTAAAACTCACCATGATACATTTCTCCAGGCATTATTAGCCATTTATCATGTTTGGATTAGGAGTTATATTTAAATAACTGTCATATCAAATGTTGCAGTTACACTGTCATTATGAGTAAAACCCAAGTTTTGTATTTGTAAACCTTACCAAAATACCTGATTCTGGTAAAACTCACATAGATTCAATATTACAGGCAGTTTAAGACAGATTGCAAGTTTGGTTTAGGAGTTTGGTTTTGGAATTATGTTTTTATAACTTTCATATTTAATATTACAGTTATACCATCATATTGAGTAAAAAAAAACTAACTTTTGTCTTTACAAACCTTACAAAATATTTGTTTCTAGTAAAAATCACAAAGATACATTTCTCCAGGCATTATTAACCATTTTGCATGTGTGGTATAGGAGTTATGTTTACATAACTGTCATATTAAATGTGGCAGTTATACCGTCATTATGAGTAAAACCAAATTTGTGTATATGTAAACCTTACCAAAATACCTGATTCTGGTAAAACTCACATAGATACAATACTAAAGGCATTTTTAGACATAATGCATGTTTGGTTTTGGAGTTATGTTTGTATACATTTCTCCAGGCATTAATAGCCATTTAGCATGTTTGGTTCAGGAGTTATGTTTAAATAACTGTTATTTTGAATATGGCAGTTATACTGTCATTATGAGTAAAACCTAAATTTTGTATTTATAAACCTTACCAAAATACCAGATTCTGGTAAAACTCACATAGATACAATATTACAGGCATTTTTAGACATAATGCATGTTTGGTTTTGGAGTTATGTTTATATACATTTTTCCAGGCATTATTAGCCATTTATCATGTTTGGTTTAGGAGTTATGTTTAAATAACTGTCATATCAAATAATGCAGTTATACTGTCATTATGAGTAAAACCCAAGTTTTGTATTTGTAAACCTTACCAAAATACCTGATTCTGGTAAAACTCATATAGATTCAATATTACAGACAGTTTAAGACGGATTGCAAGTTTGGTTTAGGAGTTTGGTTTTGGAATTATGTTTATATTACTTTTATATTTAGTTTGACAGTTATACCATCATATGGAGTAAAAAAAAAATAACTTTTGTCTTTACAAACCTTACAAAATTATTTTTTCTAGTAAAACTCACAAAGATAGATTTCTCCAGGCATTATTAGCCATTAAGCATGTTTGGTTTAGGAGTTATGTTTAAATAACTGTTATTTGGAATATGGCAGTTATACAGTCATTATGAGTAAAACCCAATTTTTGTATTTGTAAACCTTACCAAAATACCTGATTTTGGTAAAACTCACATAGATTCAATATTACAGGCATTTTTAGACGTATTGCAAGTTTGGTTTTGGAGTTATGTTTATTTAACTTTCATATTTAGTATGACAGTTATACTGTCATATTAAGTAAAAAAAACTAACTTGTTTCTTTACAAACCTTATAAAAAAAAAAAAAAAATCCAGAAAAACTCACAAAGATACATTTTTCCAGGCATTATTAGCCATTTTGTAATTGTGGTTTAGGAGTTACAGTATGTTTAAATAACTGTCAGATTGAATGTGACAGTATACTGTCACAGTGAGTAAAACCTCATTTTTGTATTTGTAAACCTTACCAAAAATACCTGATTCTGGTAAAAATCACATAGATACAATATTGCAGGCCTTTTTAGACATAATGCATGTTTGGTTTTGGAGTTATGTTTATACAACTTTTATATTTAATATGACAGTTTTACCATCCTATTGAGTAAAAAAAAAAAAATAACTTGTGTCTTTATAAACCTTACAAATGGTTCCCAGTAAAACTCACAAAGATACATTTCTCCAGGCATAATTAGCCTTTTATCATGTTTGGTTTAGGAGTTATTTTTAAACAACTGTCATATTGAGTGTGGCAGTTATACTGTCATTATGAGTAAAACCTATTTTTTGTATTTGTAAACTTTACCAAAATACTTGATTCTGGTAAAACCCACATCGATACAATATCACAGGAATTTTTAGACATAAAGCATGTTTGGTTTTGGAGTTATGTTTATATAACTTTCATATTTAGTATGAAAGTTATACCATCATATTGAGTAAAAAACAAAAATAATGTGTATCTTTACAAACATTACAAAATATTGTTTTCCAGTAAAATTCACAAATATACCTTTCTCTAGGCATTATTAGTCATTTTGCATTTGTGTTTTAGGAGTTATGTTTAATTAACTGTCATATTGAGTGTGGCAGTTATACTGTGTACTATGAGTAAAACCTAATTTTTGTTTTTGTAAACCTTACCAAAATACCTGATTCTGATAAAACTCACATGTATTCAATATTCCAGGCATTTTAAGACGGATTGCATATTTGGTTTTGGAGTTGTGTTTATATAACTTTCATATATAGTATGACAGCTATACTGTTAAATTGTGTAAAAAAAAAAAAAAACTAACTCGTGTCTTTACCAAAATACCTGATTCTGGTAAAACTTATATAGATTCAATATTACAGGCAGTTTAAGACGAATTGCAAGTTTGGTTTAGGAGTTTGTTTTTGGAATTATGTTTATATTAATTTTATATTTAGTTTGACAGGTATACCATCATATTCAGTAAAAAAAAATAACTTTTGTCTTTACAAACCTTACAAAATAGTTTTTCTAGTAAAATTCACAAAGATACATTTCTCCAGGCATTGTTAGCCATTTAGCATGTTTGGTTTAGGAGTTGTGTTTAAATAACTGTTATTTTGAATATGGCAGTTATACTGTCATTATGAGTAAAACCCAATTTTTATATTTGTAAACCTTACCTAAATACCTGATTCTGATAAAACTCACATAGATTCAATATTACAGGCATTTTTAGACGTATTGCAAGTTTGGTTTTGGAGTTATGTTTATTTAACTTTCATATTTAGTATGACAGTTATACTGTCATATTAGGTAAAAAAAAACTAACTTGTGTCTATACAAACCTTATAAAATATTTTTTTTTCCAGGAAAACTCACAAATATACATTTCTCCAGGCATTATTAGCCATTTTGTATTTGTGGTTTAGGAGTTATGTTTAAATAACTGTCAGATTGAATGTGACAGTATACTGTCATTATGACTAAAACGTAATTTTTGTATTTGTAAACCTTACCAAAAATACCTGATTCTGGTAAAACTCACATAGATACAATATTACAGGTATTTTTAGACAAAATTCATGTTTGTTTTTGGAGTTATGTTTATACAACTTTCATATTTAGTATGACAGTTATACCATCATATTGAGTAAAAAAAAAAAAAAACTTGTGTCTTTATAAACCTTACTTTTTTTTTTCTCCCAAAACTCACAAAGATACATTTCTCCAGGCATTATTAGCCATTTATCATGTTTGGTTTAGGAGTTATGTTTAAATAACTGTCATATCAAATGTTGCAGTTATACTGTCATTATGAGTAAAACCCAAGTTTTGTATTTGTAAACCTTACCAAAATACCTGATTCTGGTAAAACTCACATAGATTAAATAGTACAGGCAGTTTAAGACATATTGCAAGTTTAGTTTAGGAGTTTGGTTTTGGAATTATGTTTATATAACTTTCATATTTAGTATGACAGTTATACCATCAAATTGAGTAAAAAAAAAAACTAACTTTTGTCTTTACAAACCTTACAAAATATTTTTTTGTAGTAAAAATCACAAAAATACATTTTTCCAGGCATTATTAGCCATGTATCATGTTTGGTTTAGGAGTTATGTTTAAATAACTGTTATTTCGAATATGGCAGTTATACTGTCATTATGAGTAAAACCCAATTTTTGTATTTGTAAACCTTACCAAAATACCTGATTCTGGTAAAACTCACATAGATTCAATATAACAGGCATTTTTAGACGTATTGCAAGTTTGGTTTTGGAGTTATGTTTATTTAACTTTCATATTTAGTATGACAGTCAAATTAAGTAAAAAAAACTAACTTGTTTCTTTACAAACCTTATAAAAAACATTTTTTTCCAGGAAAACTCACAAAGATACATTTTTCCAGGCATTATTAGCCATTTTGTAATTGTGGTTTAGGAGTTACAGTATGTTTAAATAACTGTCAGTTTGAATGTGACAGTATACTGTCATAGTGAGTAAAACTTAATTTTTGTATTTGTAAATCTTACCAAAAATACCTGATTCTGGTAAAAATCACATAGATATAATATTGCAGGCATTTTTAGACATAATGCATGTTTGGTTTTGGAGTGATGTTTATACAACTTTTATATTTAGTATGACAGTTATACCATCATATTGAGTAAAAAAAAAAATAACTCCTGTCTTTATAAACCTTACAAAAAAATTGTGCCCAGTAAAACTCCAGGCATAATGACCCATTTATTACTGCCATAATGAGTAAAAAACTACTTTTTGTGTTTGCAAGCCTTAAAATAGCATATGTTTCGAGTAAAACTCACAAGGATGCATTGTTTTAGGCTTTATTAACCTATTTTGCATGTGTGGTTAGGGAGTTATGTTTAAATAACAGTCAAATTGAATGTAGCAGTTAACTGTCATTATGAGTAAACCCCTAATTTATGTAATTGTACACCTTACCAAATTAACTGATTCTGGTGAAACTCACATAGATACAATATTTTAGGCATTTTTAGACATAATGCATGTTCAATTTTGGAGTTATGTTTATATATATTTCATATTTGGTATGACAGTTATACTGTCATAATGAATTAAAAAAACTAACTTGCCTCTTTGCAAAACTTACAAAAGATATTTTTTCTAGTAAAACTAACAAAGATACATATCTTCACGCATTATTAGACATGTTGCATATTTGGGGTAGGAATTATGTTGAAAAACATTTTTATTGCTTATTTCGCATTATCTCAGGATTTTAAGAACATTACTGTCATAATGAGTAAAAAACTACTTTTTGTTTTTGCAAGCTTTAAAAAAGCAAATCTTTCGAGTAAAACTCACATGGATGCATTGTTTTAGGCTTTATTAACCTCTTTGCATGTGTAGTTAGGAAGTTATGTTTAAATAACAGTCAAATTGAATGTAGCAGTTACTGTCATTATGAAAAAAAAAAAAAAAAATTGTATTTGTAAACCTTACCAACCTACCTGATTCTGGTGAAACTCACACAGATACAATATTACAGGCAATTTTAGACATAATGCATGTTCAGTTTTGGAGTAATGTTTATATAACTTTCAGATTTGGTATGACAGTTATACTCTCATATTGAATTAAAAAAACTTATTTGCCTCTTTGCAAAACTTACAAAAGATAATTTTTCTAGTAAAACTAACAAAGATACATGTCTTCAGGCATTATTAGACATGTTGCATGTTTGGTGTAGGAATTATGTTGAAAAACATTTTTATTGCTTATTTCGCATTATCTCAGGATTTTAAGAACATTACTGTCAAAAAAGAGTAAAAAACTACTTTTTGTGTTTGCAAGCCTTAAAATATCATATGTTTCGAGTAAAACTCACAAGGATGCATTGTTTTACGCTTTATTAACCTATTTGCATGTGTGATTAGGAAGTTATGTTTAAATAACAGTCAAATTGAATGTAGCAGTTATACTGTCATTATGAAAAAAAAACAATTTTTGTATTTGTAAACCTTAATGAATTACCTGATTCTGGTAAAACTCACATAGATACAATATTTTAGGCATTTTTAGACATAATGCATGTTCAATTTTGGAGTTGTGTTTATATATATTTCATATTTGGTATGACAGTTATACTGTCATATTGAATTAAAAAAAACTAACTTGCCTCTTTGCAAAACTTACAAAAGATAATTTCTCTAGTAAAACTAACAAAGATAAATATCTTCACGCATCATTAGACATGTTGCATGTTTTTAGTGTAGGAATTATGTTGAAAAACATTTTAATTGCTTATTTCACATTATCTCAGGATTTTAAGAACATTACTGTCATAATGAGTAAAAAACTACTTTTTGTGTTTGCAAGCCTTAAAATAGCAAATTTTTCGAGTAAAACTCACAAGGATGCATTGTTTTACACTTTATTAACCTATTTGCATGTGTGATTAGGAAGTTTGTTTAAATAACAGTCAAATTGAATGTAGAAGTTATACTGTCATTATGAAAGAAAACAATTTTTGTATTTGTAAACCTTACCAAATTACCTGATTCTGGTGAAACTCACATAGATACAATATTACAGGCAATTTTAGACATAATGCATGTTCAGTTTTGGAGTAATGTTTATATAACTTTCATATTTGGTATGACAGTTATACTGTCATATTGATTTAAAAAAACTTATTTGCCTCTTTGCAAAACTTACAAAAGATCATTTTTCTAGTAAAACTAACAAAGATACATGTCTTCAGGCATTATTAGACATGTTGCATGTTTGGTGTAGGAATTATGTTGAAAAACATTTTTATTGCTTATTTCGACTTATCTCAGGATTTGAAGAACATTACTGTCAAAATGAGTAAAAAACTACTTTTTGTGTTTGCAAGCCTTAAAATAGCATATGTTTCGAGTAAAACTCACAAGGATGCATTGTTTTACGCTTTATTAACCCATTTGCATGTGTGATTAGGAAGTTATGTTTAAATAACAGTCAAATTGAATGTAGCAGTTATACTGTCATAATGAAAAAAAAAATGTGTATTTGTAAACCTTACCAAATTACCTGATTCTAGTGAAACTCAAATAGATACAATATTTTAGGCATTTTTAGACATAATGCATGTTCAATTTTGGAGTTATGTTTGTATATATTTCATATTTGGTATGACAGTTATACTGTCATATTGAGTAATAAAACACTAATTTGTATCTTTACAAACCTTACAAAATATTGTTTTCCAGTAAAATTCCCAAATATACATTTCTCTAGGCATTATTAGTCATTTTGCATTTGTGTTTTAGGAGTTATTTTGTGGCAGTTATACTGTCACTATGAGTAAAACCTAATTTTTTGATTTGTAAACCTTACCAAAATACCTGATTCTGATAAAACTTACATATAATAAATATTACAGACATTTTTAGACGGATTGCATGTTTGGTTTTGGAGTTATGTTTATAAAACTTTCATATATAGTATGACAGCTATACTGTAAAATTAAGTAAAAAAAACTAACGTGTGTCTTTACAAACCTTACAAAAATTTTTGTTCCGGTAAAATTCACAAAGATACATTCCTCCAGGCATTATTAGCCATTTTGTCAGATTGATTGTGACAGTATACTCTCATTATGAGAAAAACTAATATTTTGTATTTGTAAACCTTACAAAAACAACTGATTCTAGTAAAAATCACGAAGATAAAAAATTATAGGAATTTTTAGACATAATGCATGTTTGGTTTTGGAGTTTTGTTTAAATAATTGTCATATTGAATGTGGCAGTATACTGTCATTATGAGTAAAACCTAATGTTTGTATTTGTCAACCTTACCAAAATACCTGATTCTGGTAAAACTCAAAAAGATACAATATTACAGGCATTTTTAGACAAAATGCATTTTGGTTTTGGATTTATGTTTATAAAACTTTCATATTTAGTATGACAGTTATACCATCGTATTAAATAAAAAAAAATAACGTGTGTCTTTATAAACCTTACACATTATTTTTTTCCAGTAAAACTCACAAAGATACATTTCTCCAGGCATTATTAGTCATTTATCATGTTTGGTTCAGCAGTCATGTTTAAATAACTGTCAGATCAAATGTTGCAGTTATACTGTCATTATGAGTAAAACCCAAGTTTTGTATTTGTAAACCTTACCAAAATACCTGATTCTGGCAAAATTCACATAGATTCAATATTACAGGCAGTTTAAGACAGACTGCAAGTTTGGTTTAGGAGTTTCGTTTTGGAATTATGTTTATCTAACTTTCATATTTAGTAGGACAGTTATACCATCATATTGAGTAAAAAAAACAACTAACTTTTGTCTTTACAAACCTTACAAAATATTTTTTTTCTAGTAAAACTCACAAAGATTCATTTCTCCAGGCATTATTAGCCATTTAGCATTTTTGGTTTAGGAGTTATGTTTAAATAACTGTTATTTTGAATATGGCAGTTATACTGTCATTATGAGTAAAATCCAATTTTTGTATTTGTAAACCTTACCAAAATAACTTATTCTGGTAAAACTCACATATATTTAATATTACAGGTATTTTTCGACGGATTGCAAGTTTGGTTTTGGTGTTATATTTATTCAACTTTCATATTTAGTATGACAGTTATCCTGTCATATTGAGTAAAAAAAAAGCTAACTTGTGTCTTTACAAACTATTTTTTTTCCTGTAAAACTTACAAAGATACATTTCTCCATTATTTGACATTTTGCTTGCATGGTTTAGGAGTTATGTTTAAATAACAGTCAGATTGAATGTGACAGTATACTGTCATAGTAGTTTTTTACTCAATATGCCAGTAATGTTCTTAAAATCCTGAGATAATGCGAAAAAAGCAATAAAAATGTTTTTCAACATAATTCCTACACCAAACATGCAACATGTCTAATAATGCCTGAAGTATCTTTGTTAGTTTTACTAGAAAATGTATCTTTTGTAATTTTTGCAACGACGCAAGTTATTTTTTTTTAATTCAATATAACCGTATAACTGTCAAACTAAATGTAAAAGTTATATAAACGTAACTCCAAAAATGAACATGCATTATGTCTAAAAATGCCTAAAATATTGTATCTATGTGAGTTTTACCAGAATAAGGTAATTTTGTAAGGTTTACAAATACAAAAATTGGGTTTTTTCTCATAATGACAGTAGAACTGCTATATTCAATTTGACAGTCATTTAAACATAACTTCCTAACCACACATGCAAATAGGCTAATAAAGCCTAAAACAATGCATCCATGTGAGTTTTACTCGCAACATATGCTATTTTAAGGCTTGCAAACACATAAAGTAGTTTTTTACTCATTTTGACAGTAATGTTCTTAAAATCCTGAGATAATGCAAAATAAGCAATACAAATGTTTTTCAACATAATTCCTACACCAAACATGCAACATGTCTAATAATGCCTGAAGACATGTATCTTTGTTAGTTTTACTAGAAAAATTATCTTTTGTAAGTTTTGCAAAGAGGCAAGTTAGTTTTTTTAATTCAATATGAGAGTATAACTGTCATACCAAATATGAAAGTTATATAATTGGGACGGCGTGGCGCAGTGGGCGAATGGCCGTGCGCGACCCGAGGGTCCCTCGTTCAATCCCCACCTAGTACCAACCTTGTCATGTCCGTTGTGTCCTGAGCAAGACACTTCACCCTTGCTCCTGATGGGTGCTGGTTAGTGCATTGCATGGCAGCTCCCTCCATCAGTGTGTGAATGTGTGTGTGAATAGGTAAATGTGGAAGTAGTGTCAAAGCACTTTGAGTACCTTGAAGGCAGAAAAGCGCTATACAAGTACAACCCATTTATCATTATTTATTTATAAACATAACTCCAAAACTGAACATGCATTATGTCTAAAATTGCCTGTAATATTGTATCTATGTGAGTTTCACCATAATCAGGTAATTTGGTAAGGTTTACAAATACAAAAATTTTTTTTTTTCATAATGACAGTATATCTGCTACATTCAATTTGACTGTTATTTAAACATAACTTCCTAATCACACATGCAAATAGGTTAATAAAGCCTAAAACAATGCATCCTTGTGAGTTTTACTCGAAACCTATGCTATTTTAAGGCTTGCAAACACAAAAAGTAGTTTTTTACTCATTTTGACAGTAATGTTCTTCAAATCCTGAGATAATGCGAAATAAGCAATAAAAATGTTTTTCAACATAATTCCTACACCAAACATGCAACATGTCTAATAATGCCTGAAGACATGTATCTTTGTTAGTTTTACTAGAAAATTATCTTTTATAAGTTTTGCAAAGAGGCAAATAAGTTTTTTTAAATCAATATGACAGTATAACTGTCATACCAAATATGAAAGTTATATAAACATAACTCCAAAACTGAACATGCATTATGTCTAAAATTGCCTGTAATATTGTATATATGTGAGTTTCACCAGAATCAGGTAATTTGGTAAGGTTTACAAATACAAAAATTGTTTTTTTTCATGACAGTATAACTGCTACATTCAATTTGACTGTTATTTAAACATAACTTCCTAATGACTATTACAAATAGGGTTAATAAAGCCTAAAACAATGCATCCTTGTGAGTTTTACTCGAAACATTTGCTATTTTAAGGCTTGCAAACACAAAAAGTAGTTTTTTACTCATTACTACAGTAAAGTTCTTAAAATCCTGAGATAATGCGAAATAAGCAATAAAAATGTTTTTCAACATAATTCCTACATCAAACATGCAACATGTCTAATAATGCCTGAAGACATGTATCTTTGTTAGTTTTACTAGAAAAATTATCTTTTGTAAGTTTTACAAAGACTCAAGTTAGTTTTTTTAATGAATATGACAGTATAACTGTCATACCAAATATGAAAGTTATATAAACATAACTCCAAAACTAAACATGCATTATGTCTAAAAATGCCTAAAATATTGTATCTCTGTGAGTTTTACAAGAATCAGTTAATTTGGTAAGGTGTAAAATTACATAAATTAGGGGTTTACTCATAATGACAGTTAACTGCTACATTCAATTTGACTGTTATTTAAACATAACTCCCTAACCACACATGCAAAATAGGCTAAAAAAAGCCTAAAACAATGCATCCATGTGAGTTTTACTCGAAACATATGCTATTTTAAGGCTTGCAAACACAAAAAGTAGTTTTTTACTCATTATGACAGTAATGTTCTTAAAATCCTGAGATAATGCGAAATAAGCAATAAAAAAGTTTTTCATCATAATTCCTACACCAAACATGCAACATATCTAATAATGCCTGAATACAAGTATCTTTGTTAGTTATACTAGAAAAAATATATTTTGTAAGTTTTACAAAGACTCAAGTTAGTTTTTTTTAATACAATATGACAGTATAACTGTCATACCAAATATGAGTTATATAAACATAACTCCAAAACTGAACATGCATTATGTCTAAAAATGCCTGTAATATTGTATCTATGTGAGTTTTACCAGAATCAGGTATTTTTGGTAAGGTTTACAAATACAAAAATTAGGTTTTACTCATAATGACAGTATACTGTTACATTCAATCTGACAGTTATTTAAACATACTGTAACTCCTAAACCACAATTACAAAATGGCTAATAATGCCAGGAAAAAGGTATCTTTGTGAGTTTTCCTGGAAAACATTTTTTTTTATGAGGTTTGTAAAGAAACAAGTTAGTTTTTTCACTTAATATGACAGTATAACTGTCATACTAAATATGAAAGTTAAATAAACATTACTCCAAAACCAAACTTGCAATACGTCTAAAAATGCCTGTAATATTGAATCTATGTGAGTTTTACCAGAATCAGGTATTTTGGTAAGGTTTACAAATACAAAAATTGGGTTTTACTCATAATGACAGTATAACTGCCATATTCAAAATAACAGTTATTTAAACATAACTCCTAAACCAAACATACTAAATGGCTAATAATGCCTGGAGAAATGTATCTTTGTGAGTTTTAGTAGAAACAAATATTTTGTAAGGTTTGTAAAGAAATTTTTTTTTTTTTTTTTTTTTACTCAATATAACTGTCAAATTAAATATAAAAAAAAAAAAAAAGTCTCCTCTCTGAGCTGCCACCTTAACGTGGTAGAGGAGTTTGCGTGTCCCAATGATCCTAGGAGCTATGTTGTCCGGGGGCTTTATGCCCCCTGGTAGGGTCTCCCAAGACAAACTGGTCCTAGGTGAGGGATCAGACAAAGAGCAGCTCGAAGACCTCCATGAATAATAAAAAACAAGGACCCAGATTTCCCTCGCCCGGATGCGGGTCACCGGGGCCCCCCTCTGGAGCCAGGCCCGGAGGTGGGGCACGATGGCGAGCGCCTGACATGGGGCCCGGCCGGGCACAGCCCGAAGAGGCAACGTGGGTCCCCCCTCCAATGGGCTCACCATCCATAGAGGGGTCATAGAGGTCGGGTGCGATGTGAGCTGGGCGGCAGCCGAAGGCAGGGCACTTGGCGGTCCGATCCTCGGCTACAGAAGCTAGCTCTTGGGACGTGGAACGTCACCTCGCTGGGGGGGAAGGAGCCTGAGCTAGTGCGCAAAGTGGAGAAGTTCCGGTTAGATATAGTCGGACTCACTTCGACGCACAGCAAGGGCTCTGGAACCAGTTCTCTCGAGAGGGGCTGGACTCTCTTCCACTCTGGCATTGCCGGCAGTGAGAGGCGACGGGCTGGGGTGGCAATTCTTGTTTCCCCCGGCTCAGAGCCTGTACGTTGGAGTTCAACCCGGTGGACGAGAGGGTAGCTTCCCTCCGCCTTCGGGTGGGGGAACGGGTCCTGACTGTGGTTTGCGCTTACGCGCCAAACCGCAGCTCAGAGTACCCACCCTTTTTGGATTCACTCGAGGGAGTACTTGAGAGTGCTCCCCCGGGTGATTCCCTCGTGCTACTGGGGGACTTCAATGCTCATGTTGGCAACGACAGTGAAACCTGGAGAAGCGTGATTGGGAAGAATGGCTGCCCGGATCTGAACCCGAGCGGTGTTTTGTTATTGGACTTTTGTGCCCGTCACAGATTGTCCATAACGAACACCATGTTCAAACATAAGGGTGTCCATATGTGCACTTGGCACCAGGACACCCTAGGCCGCAGTTCCATGATCGACTTTGTAGTTGTGTCATCGGATTTGCGGCCTCATGTTTTGGACACTCGGGTGAAGAGAGGGGCGGAGCTTTCTACCGATCACCACCTGGTGGTGAGTTGGCTGCAATGGTGGGGGAGGATGCCGGAAAGACCTGGCAGGCCCAAACGCATTGTGAGGGTTTGCTGGGAACGTCTGGCAGAGTCTCCTGTCAGAGAGAGTTTCAATTCCCACCTCCGGAAGAACTTTGAACATGTCACGAGGGAGGTGCTGGACATTGAGTCCGAATGGACCATGTTCCGCGCCTCTATTGTCGAGGCGGATGATTGGAGCTGTGGCCGCAAGGTAGTTGGTGCTTGTTGTGGCGGTAATCCTAGAACCCGTTGGTGGACACCGGCGGTGAGGGATGCCGTCAAGCTGAAGAAGGAGTCCTATCGGGTTCTTTTGGCTCATAGGACTCCTGAGGCAGCGGACAGGTACCGACAGGCCAAGCGGTGTGCGGCTTCAGCGGTCGCAGAGGCAAAAACTCGGACATGGGAGGAGTTCGGGGAAGCCATGGAAAACGACTTCCGGACGGCTTCGAAGCAATTCTGGACCACCATCCGCCGCCTCAGGAAGGGGAAGCAGTGCACTATCAACACCGTGTATGGCGAGGATGGTGTTCTGCTGACCTCGACTGCGGATGTTGTGGATCGGTGGAGGGAATACTTCGAAGACCTCCTCAATCCCACCAACACGTCTTCTTATGAAGAAAGAGAACCGGAGGGTGTGCTCTAACTATCGTGGGATCACACTCCTCAGCCTTCCCGGTAAGGTCTATTCAGGTGTACTGGAGAGGAGGCTACGCCGGATAGTCGAACCTCGGATTCAGGAGGAACAGTGTGGTTTTCGTCCTGGTCGTGGAACTGTGGACCAGCTCTATACTCTCGGCAGGGTCCTTGAGGGTGCATGGGAGTTTGCCCAACCAGTCTACATGTGTTTTGTGGACTTGGAGAAGGCATTCGACCGTGTCCCTCGGGAAGTCCTGTGGGGAGTGCTCAGAGAGTATGGGGTATCGGACTGTCTGATTGTGGCAGTCCGCTCTCTGTATGCTCAGTGCCAGAGCTTGGTCCGCATTGCCGGCAGTAAGTCGGACACGTTTCCAGTGAGGGTTGGACTCCGCCAAGGCTGCCCTTTGTCACCGATTCTGTTCATAACTTTTATGGACAGAATTTCTAGGCGCAGTCAAGGCGTTGGGGATCTGGTTTGGTGGCTGCAGGATTATATCTCTGCTTTTTGCAGATGATGTGGTCCTGTTGGCTTCATCTGGCCAGGATCTTCAGCTCTCACTGGATCGGTTCGCAGCCGAGTGTGAAGCGACTGGGATGGACCATGGACTCGGACCTCCAAGTCCGAGTCCATGGTTCTCGCTCGAAAAAGGGTGGAGTGCCATCTCCGGGTTGGGGAGGAGATCTTGCCCCAAGTGGAGGAGTTCAAGTACCTCGGAGTCTTGTTCACGAGTGAGGGAAGAGTGGATCGTGAGATCGACAGGCGGATCGGTGCGGCGTCTTCAGTAATGCGGACGCTGTATCGATCCGTTGTGGTGAAGAAGGAGCTGAGCCGGAAGGCAAAGCTCTCGATTTACCGGTCGATCTACGTTCCCATCCTCACCTATGGTCATGAGCTTTGGGTTATGACCGAAAGGACAAGATCACAGGTACAAGCGGCCGAAATGAGTTTCCTCCGCCGGGTGGCGGGGCTCTCCCTTAGGAGATAGGGTGTGAGAAGCTCTGCCATCCGGGGGGAGCTCAAAGTAAAGCCGCTGCTCCTCCACATCGAGAGGAGCCAGATGAGGTGGTTCGGGCATCTGGTCAGGATGCCACCCGAACGCCTCCCTAGGGAGGTGTTTAGGGCACGTCCGACCGGTAGGAGGCCACGGGGAAGACCCAGGACACGTTGGGAAGACTATGTCTCCCGGCTGGCCTGGGAACGCCTCGGGGTCCCACAGGAAGAGCTGGACGAAGTGGCTGGGGAGAGGGAAGTCTGGGCTTCCCTGCTTAGGCTGCTGCCCCCGCGACCCGACCTCGGATAAGCGGAAGAAGATGAATGGATAAATATAAAAGTAATATAAACATCATTCCAAAACCAAACTCCTAAACCAAACTTGCAATCCGTCTTAAACTGCCTGTAATATTGAATCTATATGAGTTTTACCAGAATCAGGTATTTTGGTAAGGTTTACAAATACAAAACTTGGGTTTTACTCATAATGACAGTATAACTGCATTATTTGATATGACAGTTATTTAAACATAACTCCTAAACCAAACATGATAAATAGCTAATAATGCCTGGAAAAATGTATATAAACATAACTCCAAAACCATAATGCATTATGTCTTAAAATGCCTGTAATGTTGTATATATGTGAGTTTTACCAGAATCAGGAATTTTGTTAAGGTTTATAAATACAAAAATTAGGTTTTACTCATAATGACAGTATAACTGCCACCCTCAATATGACGGTTATGTTAACATAACTCCTAAACCACAAATGCAAAATGGCTAATAATGCCTGGAGAAATGTATCTTTGTGAGTTTTACAGGAAAAAAAAATATTTTGTAAGGTTTGATAAGACACAAAATAGATTTTTTTATTCAATATGTTTGTATAACTGTCATAATAAATGTAAAAGTTATATAAACATAACTCCAATACCAAACATGCAATCCGTCTAAAAATGCCTGTAATATTGAATCTATGTGAGTTTTACTAGAATCAGGTATTTTGTTAAGGTTTACAAATACAAAAATTAGGTTTTACTCACTATGACAGTATACTGTCACATTCAATCTGACTGTTATTTAAACACAAATTCTAAACCACGGATGCAAAATGGCTAATAATAACTGGAGAAATGTATTTTTGTGAGTTTTACTGGAAAAAAAATATTTCGTAAGGTTTGTATGGACACAAGTTAGTTTTTTTACTCAATATGATGGAAACATGCTTTATGTCTAAAAAAAATCTTGTAATATTTTATCCATGTGAGTTTTATCAGAATAAGTTATTTTGGTAATTTTACAAATACAAAAAATAGGTTTTACTCATAATGACAGTATATCTGCCACACGCAATATGACAGTTATTTAAACATAACTCTAAACCAAACATGGTTAATGGCTAATAATGCCTGGAGAAATGTATCTTTGTGAGTTTTACTGGAAAACATTTTTTTTTAAGGTTTATAAAGACACAAGTTAGTTTTTTTTACTCAATATGACAGTATAACTGTAATACTAAATGTACCGTTAAAACATATATAAACATAACTCCAAAACCAAACATGCATTATGTTTAAAAATGCCTGTAATTTTGTATCCATGCGAGTTTTACTAAAATCAATTGTTGTAGTAAGGTTTGCAATTACAAAATATTGGTTTTACTGACCATGATAGTATACTGTCGCATTCAATTGGACAGTTATTTAAACATAACTACCAACCACACATGCAAAATCTTTGTGAGATTACTGGAAAAACATATTTTGTAAAGTTTGTAAATAACCAATTTAGTTTTTTTTACTTAATATGATGAGGTGGCGACATTTCCAGGGTGTACCCCGCCTTCCGCCCGATTGTAGCTGACATAGGCTCCAGCGCCCCCCGCGACCCCGAAGGGAATACGCGGTAGAAAATGGATGGATGGATGGACATCCATTAAAAAATGCCTGTAATATTGTATCACTCCTCTCTGAGCTGCCACCTTAACGTGGTAGAGGAGTTTGCGTGTCCCAATGATCCTAGGAGCTATGTTGTCCGGGGGCTTTACGCCCCCTGGTAGGGTCTCCCAAGACAAACTGGTCCTAGGTGAGGGATCAGACAAAGAGCAGCTCGCAGACCTCCATGAAATATAAAAAACAAGGACCCAGATTTCCCTCGCCCGGACGCGGGTCACCGGGGCCCCCCTCTGGAGCCAGGCCCGGAGGTGGGGCACGATGGCGAGCGCCTGGTGGCCGGGCCTGCCCCCATGGGGCCCGGCCGGGCACAGCCCGAAGAGGCAACGTGGGTCCCCCCTCCAATGGGCTCACCACCCATAGCAGGGGTCATGGAGGTCGGGTGCAATGTGAGCTGGGCGGCAGTCGAAGGCAGGGCACTTGGCGGTCCGATCCTCGGCTACAGAAGCTAGCTCTTGGGACGTGGAACGTCACCTCGCTGGGGGGGAAGGAGCCTGAGCTAGTGCGCGAGGTGGAGAAGTTCCGGCTAGATATAGTCGGACTCACTTCGACTGGTTTGGTGGCTGCAGGATTAGGTCTCTGCTTTTTGCAGATGATGTGGTCCTGATGGCTTCATCTGGCCAGGATCTTCAGCTCTCACTGGATCGGTTCGCAGCCGAGTGTGAAGCGACTGGGATGAGAATCAGCACCTCCAAGTCCGAGTCCATGGTTCTCGCCCGGAAAAGGGTGGAGTGCCATCTCCAGGTTGGGGAGGAGATTTTGCCCCAAGTGGAGGAGTTTAAGTACCTCGGAGTCTTATTCACGAGTGGGGGAAGAGTGGATCGTGAGATCGACAGGCGGATCGGTGCGGCGTCTTCAGTAATGCGGACGCTGTATCGATCCGTTGTGGTGAAGAAGGAGCTGAGCCGGAAGGCAAAGCTCTCAATTTACCGGTCGATCTACGTTCCCATCCTCACCTATGGTCATGAGCTTTGGGTTATGACCGAAAGGACAAGATCACGGGTACAAGCGGCCGAAATGAGTTTCCTCCGCCGGGTGGCGGGGCTCTCCCTTAGAGATAGGGTGAGAAGCTCTGCCATCCGGGAGGAGCTCAAAGTAAAGCCGCTGCTCCTCCACATCGAGAGGAGCCAGATGAGGTGGTTCGGGCATCTGGTCAGGATGCCACCCGAACGCCTCCCTAGGGAGGTGTTTCGGGCACGTCCGACCGGTAGGAGGCCGCGGGGAAGACCCAGGACACGTTGGGAAGACTATATCTCCCGGCTGGCCTGGGAACGCCTCGGGGTCCCCCGGGAGGAGCTGGACGAAGTGTCTGGGGAGAGGGAAGTCTGGGCTTCCCTGCTTAGGCTGCTGCCCCCGCGACCCGACCTCGGATAAGCGGAAGAAGATGGATGGATGGATATTGTATCAATGTGAGTTTTACTAAAATCAGTTGTTTTTGTAAGTTTTGCAAATACAAAATATTGGTTTTACTCACTATGACAGTATACTGTCACATTCAATCTGACAGCTATTTAAACATAACTCCTAAACCACACATGCAAAATGACTAATAATGCCGAGAAAAATGTATCTCTGAATTTTATTGGAAAAAAATATTTTTTAAGGTTTTTAAAATTACAAGTTTGTTATTTTTTACTCAATTTGAGAGTATAACTGTCATACTAAATATGAAAGTTATATACACATAACTCTAAAACCAAACTTGCAATCCGTCTAAAAATGCCTGTAATATTGAATCTATGTGAGTTTAACCAAAATCAGGTATTTTGGTAAGGTTTACAAATACAAAAATTAGGTTTTACTCATAATGACAGTATAACTGCCACACTCAATATGACAGTTTTTTAAACATAACTCCTAAAAAACAAATGCAAAATGACTAATAATGCCTGGAAAAATGTATCTTTGTGAAATTTAATGAAAAAAAAAAATTTTGTAAGGTTTGTAAAGACACAAATTAGTTTTTTTACTCAATATGATGGTATAACTGTCATACTAAATATGAAAGTTGTATAAACATAACTGCAAAACCAAACATGTTTTATGTCTATGTGTAATATTGTATCTATGTGAGTTTTACCAGAATCAGGTATTTTGGTAAGGTTTACAAATACAAAAAATAGGTTTTACTCATAATGACAATATAACTGCCACATTTAACATGACCGGTATTTAAACATAGTTCCTAAACCAAACATGATAAATGGCTAATAATGCCTGGAGAAATGTATCTTTGTGAGTTTTACAGGAAAACAATAATTTGTAAGGTTTATAAAGACACAAGGTAGTTTTTTTTTACTCAATATGATGGTATAACCGTCATACTAAATATGAAAGTTATATAAACATAACTCCAAAAACAAACATGAATTTTTTCTAAAAATACCTGTAATATTGTATCTATGTGAGTTTTACCAGATCAGGTATTTTGGTAAGGTTTACAAATACAAAAATTTGGTTTTACTCACTATGACAGTATATAGTCACATTCAATCTGACAGTTATGTAAACATAACTCCTAAACCACACATGCAAAAGGGCTAATAATGCCTGGAGAAATGTATCTTTGTGAGTTTTACTAGGAAAAACAATTTGTAAGGTTTGTAAAGACACACGTTCGTTTTTTTTACTCAATATGACAGTATAACTGTCATACTACATGCAGAAAATATATAAACATGACTCCAAAACCAAACTTGCAATCCGTCTAAAAATGTCTGTAATATTGAATCTATGTGAGTTTTACCAAAATGAGGTATTTTGGTAAGGTTGACAAAAAAAAAAAAAAGGTTTTACTGATAGTGACATTATAAGTGCCACACTCAATATGACAGTTATTTAAACATAAGTCATAAACGACACATGAAAATGGCTATTAAACCTGGAGAAATGTATCTTTGTTAGTTTTACTAGAGTAATGATCTTTTGTAAGGTTTACAAAGACACAAGTTTTTTTACTCAATATGACGGTATAACTGTCAATAAAAAAGTTATAGAAACATAACTCCAAAACCAAACTCAAAAACCAAACATGCAATCCATTTAAAAATGCCTGTAATATTAAATATATGTGAGTTTTATCAGAATCAGGTATTTTGGTAAGGTTTACAATACCAAAATTAGGTTTTACTCATAATGACAGTATAACTGCCACGCTCAATATGACAGTTATTTAAACATAACTCCTAAAACACACATGCAAAATGACTAATAATGCGTGGAAAAATGTATCTTTGTGATTTTTACTGGAAAAAAATATTTTGTAAGGTTTGTAAAGATACTTTTTTTTTTTAACTCAATATGATGGTATAACTGTAAATATGAAAGTTTTATAAACATAACTCCAAAACCAAACTTGCAATTCGTAAAAAAATGGCTGTAATATTGAATATATTTGATTTTTACCAGAATCAGGTATTTTGGTAAGGATTACAAATACAAAAACCAATTTTTTTTAGACATAACTCCTAAACAAAACATGCTAAATGGCTAATAATGCCTGGAGAAAAGTATCTTTGTGAGTTTTACTGGAAAAAAAATGAATAAAAATTGTAAGGTTTGTAAAGACACAAGTTAGTTTTTTCTAACTCAAAAAGACAGTATAACTGTCATACTAAATGGAAAGGTTATATAAACATAACTCCAAAACCAAACATGCATTATGTCTAAAAATGCCTGAAATGATGTATCCATGTGAGTTATACTAGAATCAGTTGTTTTTGTAAGTTTTGCAAATACAAAATATTGGTTTTACTCACTATGACAGTATACTGTCACATTCGATCTGACAGTTATTTAAACATAACTCCTAAACCACATATTCAAAATGACTAATAATGCCTGGAGAAATGTATCTCTGTGAATTTTTCTGGAAAAAAATATTTTTTTACTCAATATGACAGCAGTATACTGTCATAGTGAGTAAAACCAATATTTTGTATTTGCAAACCTTTCAAAAACAACTGATTCTAGTAAAACTCACATGGATACAATATTAAAGATATTTTTAGATATAATGCATGTTTGGTTTTGGAGTTATGTTTATATAACTTTTACATTTAGTATGACAGTTATAATGTCATATTGAGTAAAAAAAATAACTTGTCTTTACAAACCTTACAATTTTTTCCAAGCATTATTAGCCATTTTGCATGTGTGGTTTAGGAGTTATATTTAAATAACTGTCATATTGAGTGTGGCAGTTATACTGTCATTATGAGTAAAACCTTATTTTTGTATTTGTAAACCTTACCAAAATACCTGATTGTAGTAAAACTCACATAGATACAATATTACAGGCATTTTTAGAAATAATACATGTTTGGTTTTGGAGTTATGTTTATATAACTTTCATATTTAGTATGACAGTTATACTGTCATATTAAGTAAAAAAAAAACAACTAACTTTTGTCTTTACAAACCTTACAAAATATTTTTTTTTTTTTTTTCAGTAAAACTCACAAAGGCATTATTAGTCATTTTGTATGTGTGGTTTAGGAGTTATGTTTAAATAACTGTCAGATTGAATGTGACAGTCATAGTGAGTAAATTCAATATTTTCTATTTTCAAACCTTAAAAAAACAACTGATTCTAGTAAAAATCACATGGATACAATGTTACAGGCATTTTTAGACATAATGCATGTTTGGTTTTGGAGTTTTGTTTATATACATTTTACATTTAGTATGAGTTATACTGTCATATGGAGTAAAAAACAACTACCGGTAACTTGTGTCTTTACAACCCTTACAAAATATTTTTTTTCTAGTAAAACTCACAAAGATACATTTCTCCAGGCATTATTAGCTATTTAGCATGTTTGGTTTAGGAGTTATGTTTAAATAACTGTTATTTTGAATATGGCAGTTATAATGTCATTATGAGTAAAACCCAAGTGTTGTATTTGTAAACCTTACCAAAATACCTGATTCTGGTAAAACTCATATAGATTCAATATTACAGGCAGTTTAAGACGGATTGCAAGTTTGGTTTAGGAGTTTGGTTTTGGAATGATGTTTATATTACTTTTATATTTAGTTTGACAGTTATACCATCATATTGAGTAAAAAAAAAAAAACTTTTGTCTTTACAAACCTTACAAAATATTTTTTTCTAGTAAAACTCACAAAGATACATTTCTCCATGCATTATTAGCTATTTAGCATGTTTGGTTTAGGAGTTATGTTTAAATAACTGTTATTTTGAATATGGCAGTTATACTGTCATTATGAGTAAAACCCAATTTTTGTATTTGTAAACCTTACCAAAATACCTGATTCTGGTAAAACTCACATAGATACAATATTACAGGAATTTTTAGACATAATGCATGTTTGGTTTTGGAGTTATGTTTATACAACTTTCATATTTAGTATGACAGTTATACCATCAAATTGAGTAAAAAAAAAATAACTTGTGTCTTTATAAACCTTACAAATTTTTTTTCTACCCAGTAAAACTCACAAAGATACATTTCTCCAGGCATAATTAGTCATTTATCATGTTTGGTTTAGGAGTTATGTTTAAATAACTGTCATATTGAGTGTGGCAGTTATACTGTCATTATGAGTAAAACCTATTTTTTGTATTTGTAAACCTTACCAAAATACCTGATTCTGGTAAAACCCACATCGATACAATATTACAGGAATTTTTAGACATAAAGCATGTTTGGTTTTGGAGTTTTGTTTATATAACTTTCATATTTAGTATGACAGTTATACCATCATATTGAATAAAAAAAAACTAATTTGTATCTTTACAAACCTTACAAAACATTGTTTTCCAGTAAAATTCACAAATATACATTTCTCTAGGCATTAGTAGTCATTTTGCATTTGTGTTTTAGGAGTTATGTTTAATTAACTGTCATATTGAGTGTGGCAGATATACTGTCACTATGAGTAAAACCTAATTTTTGTATTCATAAACCTTACCAAAATACCTGATTCTGGTAAAACTCACATAGATACAATATTACAGGAATATTTAGACATAAAAAATGTTTGGTTTTGGAGTTATGTTTATATAACTTTCATATTTAGTATGACAGTTATACCATCATATTAAGTAAAAAAACAACTAATTTGTGTCTTTACAAACCTTACAAAATATTTTTTTTTCATTAAAATTCACAAAGATACATTTTTCCAGGCATTATTAGTCATTTTGCATTTGTTTTTTAGGAGTTATGTTTAAAAAACTGTCATATTGAGTGTGGCAGTTATACTGTCATTATGAGTAAAACCTAATATTTGTATTTGTAAACCTTATTTTGGTAAAACTCACATAGATTCAATATTACAGGCATTTTTAAACGGATTGCAAGTTTAGTTTTAGAGTTATGTGTATATAACTTTCATATTTAGTATGACAGTTATACTGTCAAATTGAGTAAAAAATAACAAACTTGTAATTTTACAAACCTTACAAAATATTTTTTTCCAGTAAAATTCACAGAGATACATTTTTCCAGGCATTATTTGTCATTTTGTATGTGTGGTTTAGGAGTTATGTTTAAATAGCTTTCAGATTGAATGTGACAGTATACTGTCATAGTTAGTAAAACCAATATTTTGTATTTGCAAAACTTACAAAAACAACTGATTCTAGTAAAACTCACATGGATTCAATATTACAGGCATTTTTAGACATAATGCATGTTTGGTTTTGGAGTTATGTTTATACTACTTTTACATTTAGCATGACAGTTATACTGTCCATCCATCCATCCATTTTCTACCGCTTATTCTCTTCGGGGTCGCGGGGGGCGCTGGAGCCTATCTCAGCTACAATCGGGCGGAAGGCAGGGTACACCCTGGAAAAGTCGCCACCTCATCATATTAAGTAAAAAACACTAAATTGTTTCTTTACAAACCTTACAAAATATGTTTTTCCAGTAATCTCACAAATATACATTTCTCCAGGCATTATAGCCATTTTGCATGTGTGGTTTGGTAGTTATGTTTATATAACTGTCAAATTGAATGTGACATTATACTATCATGGTGAGTAAAACCAATATTTTGTAATTGCAAACCTTACTACAACAATTGATTTTAGTAAAACTCGCATGGATACAAAATTACAGTCATTTTTAAACATAATGCATGTTTGGTTTTGGAGTTATGTTTATATATTTTTTACATTTAGTGTTACAGTTATACTGTCATATTGAGTAAAAAAAACTAACTTGTGTCTTTATAAACCTTAAAAAAATGTTTTCCAGTAAAACTCACAAAGATACATTTCTCCAGGCATTATTAGCCATTAACCATGTTTGGTTTATAGTTATGTTTAAATAACTGTCATATTGAGTGTGGCAGATTTACTGTCATTATGAGTAAAACCTATTTTTAGTGTGTGTGTGACAATCATTGGTACTTTAACTTTTTAACTTTTACCAAAATACCTGAATCTGGTAAAACTCATATAGATTCAATATTACAGGCAGTTTAAGACGGATTGCAAGTTTGGTTTATGAGTTTGGTTTAGGAATGATGTTTATATTACTTTTATATTTAGTTTGACAGTTACACCATCATATTGAGTAAAAAAAAAAAAACTTTTGTCTTTACAAACCTTACAAAATATTTTTTTTCTAGTAAAACTCACAAAGATACATTTCTCCACGCATTATTAGCTATTTAGCATGTTTGGTTTAGGAGTTATGTTTAAATAACTGTTATTTTGAATATGGCAGTTATACTGTCATTATGAGTAAAACCTATTTTTTGTATTTGTAAAATTACCAAAATAACTGATTCTGATAAAACTCACATGGATAAAATATTACAGGATTTTTTTAGACATAAAGCATGTTTCCATCATATTGAGTAAAAAAAACTAACTTGTGTCTATACAAACCTTACAAAATATTTGTTTTCCAGTAAAACTCACAAAAATACATTTCTCCAGTTATTATTTGCCATTTTGCATCTATCTGTGGTTTAGAATTTGTGTTTATATAACAGTCAGATTGAATGTGACAGTATACTGTCATAGTGAGTAAAACCTAATTTTTGTATTTGTAAACCTTAACAAAATACCTGATTCTAGTAAAACTCACATGATTCAATATTACAGGCATTTTAGACGGATTGCATGTTTTGTATTGGAGTTATGTTTATATAACTTTTACATTTATTATGACAGTTATAAAAACATATTGAATAAAAAAAACTATTTTGTGTCTTATCAAACCTTACAAAATATTTTTTTTCCTGTAAAACTCACAAAGATACATTTCTCCAGGCAATATTAGCCATTTTGCATGTGTGGTTTAGGAGTTATGTTAACATAACCGTCATATTGAGGGTGGCAATTATACTGTCATTATGAGTAAAACCTAATTTTTGTATTTATAAACCTTACCAAAATTCCTGATTCTGGTAAAACTCACATAGATACAATATTACAGGCATTTTTAGACATAATGCATGTTTGGTTTTGGAGTTACGTTTGTATACATTTTTCCAGGCATTATTAGCTATTTATCATGTTTGGTTTAGGAGTTACGTTTAAATAACTGTTGTATCAAATAATGCAGTTATACTGTCATTATGAGTAAAACCCAAGTTTTGTATTTGTAAACCTTACCAAAATACCTGATTCTGGTAAAACTCATATAGATTCAATATTACAGGCAGTTTAAGACGGATTGCAAGTTTGGTTTAGGAGTTTGGTTTTGGAATGATGTTTATATTACTTTTATATTTAGTTTGACAGTTATACCATCATATTGAGTAAAAAAACAAAACTTTTGTCTTTACAAACCTTACAAAATATTTGTTTCTAGTAAAACTCACAAAGATACATTTATCCAGGCATTATTAGCTATTTAGCATGTTTGGTTTAGAGTTATGTTTAAATAACTGTTATTTTGAATATGGCAGTTATACTGTCATTATGAGTAAAACCCAATTTTTGTATTTGTAAACCTTACCAAAATACCCGATTCTGGTAAAACTCACATAGATTCAATATTACAGGCATTTTTTTTTTTTCCAGGAAAACTCACAAAGATACATTTCTCCAGGCATTATTAGCCATTTTGTATTTGTGGTTTAGGAGTTACAGTATGTTTAAATAACTGTCAGATTGAATGTGACAGGTTACTGTCATAGTGAGTAAAACCTAATTTTTGTATTTGTAAACTTTACCAAAAATACCTGATTCTGGTAAATATCACATAGATACAATATTGCAGGCTTTTTTAGACATAATGCATGTTTGGTTTTGGAGTTATGTTTATACAACTTTCATATTTAGTATGACAGTTATACCATCATATTGAGTAAAAAAAAAATAACTTGTGTCTTTATAAACCTTAAAATATTTTTTTTCCCCAGTAAAACTCACAAAGATACATTTCTCCAGGCATAATTAGTCATTTCTCATGTTTGGTTTAGGAGTTATGTTTAAATAACTGTCATATTGAGTGTGGCAGTTATACTGTCATTATGAGTAAAACCTATTTTTTGTATTTGTAAACCTTACCAAAATACCTGATTCTGGTAAAACCCACATCGATACAATATTACAGGAATTTTTAGACATAAAGCATGTTTGGTTTTGGAGTTATGTTTATATAATTTTCATATTTAGTATGACAGTTATACCATCATATTGAATAAAAAAAAAACTAATTTGTATCTTTACAAACCTTACAAAATATTGTTTTCCAGTAAAATTCACAAATATACATTTCTCTAGGCATTAGTAGTCATTTTGCATTTGTGTTTTAGGAGTTATGTTTAATTAACTGTCATATTGAGTGTGGCAGATATACTGTCACTATGAGTAAAACCTAGTTTTTGTATTCGTAAACCTTACCAAAATACCTGATTCTGGTAAAACTCACATAGATACAATAATACAGGAATTTTTAGACATAAAACATGTTTGGTTTTGGAGTTATGTTTATATAACTTTCATATTTAGTATGACAGTTATACCATCATATTAAGTAAAAAAAACTAATTTGTGTCTTTACAAACCTTACAAAATATTTTTTTTTAATTAAATTTCACAAAGATACATTTTTCCAGGCATTATTAGTCATTTTGCATTTGTTTTTTAGGAGTTATGTTTAAAAAACTGTCATATTGAGTGTGTCAGTTATACTGTCATTATGAGTAAAACCTAATTTTTGTATTTGTAAACCTTACCAAAACACCTGATTTTGGTAAAACTCACGTAGATTCAATATTACAGGCATTTTTAAACGGATTGCAAGTTTGGTTTTAGAGTTATGTGTATATAACTTTCATATATAGTATGACAGTTATACTGTCAAATTGAGTAAAAAATAACAAACTTGTAATTTTACAAACCTTACAAAATATTTTTTTCCAGTAAAATTCACAGAGATACATTTTTCCAGGCATTATTTGTCATTTTGTATGTGTGGTTTAGGAGTTATGTTTAAATAGCTGTCAGATTGAATGTGACAGTATACTGTCATAGTGAGTAATTTTTGCAAAACTTACAAAAACAACTGATTGTAGTAAAACTCACATGGATACAATATTAGACATAATGCATGTTTGGTTTTGGAGTTATGTTTATACTACTTTTACATTTAGTATGACAGTTATACTGTCCATCTATCCATCCATTTTTTCTACCGCTTATTCCCTTCGGGGTCGCGGGGGGCGCTGGAGCCTATCTCAGCTACAATCGGGCAGAAGGCAGGGTACACCCTGGAAAAGTCGCCACTTCATCATATTAAGTAAAAAAAACTAAATTGTTTCTTTACAAACCTTACAAAATATGTTTTTCCAGTAATCTCACAAAGATACATTTCTCCAGGCATTATAGCCATTTTGCATGTGTGGTTTGGTAGTTATGTTTAAATAACTGTCAAATTGAATGTGACAGTATACTATCATGGTGAGTAAAACCAATATTTTGTAATTGCAAACCTTACTACAACAATTGATTTTAGTAAAACTCGCATGGATACAAATTTACAGGCATTTTTAAACATAATGCATGTTTGGTTTTGGAGTTATGTTTATATATTTTTTACATTTAGTGTTACAGTTATACTGTCATATTGAGTAAAAAAAAAACTAACTTGTGTCTTTATAAACCTTAAAAAAATGTTTTCCAGTAAAACTCACAAAGATACATTTCTCCAGGCATTATTAGCCATTAACCATGTTTGGTTTAGAGTTATGTTTAAATAACTGTCATATTGAGTGTGGCAGATTTACTGTCATTATGAGTAAAACCTATTTTTAGTGTGTGTGTGACAATCATTGGTACTTTAACTTTTTAACTTTTACCAAAATACCTGAATCTGGTAAAACTCATATAGATTCAATATTACAGGCAGTTTAAGACGGATTGCAAGTTTGGTTTAGGAGTTTGGTTTAGGAATGATGTTTATATTACTTTTATATTTAGTTTGACAGTTACACCATCATATTGAGTAAAAAAAAAAAAACTTTTGTCTTTACAAACCTTACAAAATATTTTTTTTCTAGTAAAACTCACAAAGATACATTTCTCCACGCATTATTAGCTATTTAGCATGTTTGGTTTAGGAGTTATGTTTAAATAACTGTTATTTTGAATATGGCAGTTATACTGTCATTATGAGTAAAACCCAAGTGTTGTATTTGTAAACCTTACCAAAATACCTGATTCTGGTAAAACTCATATAGATTCAATATTACAGGCAGTTTAAGACAGACAGCAAGTTTGGTTTAGGAGTTTGATTTTGGATAGATGTTTATATTACTTTTATATTTAGTTTGACAGTTATACCATCATATTGAGTAAAAAAAAAAAAACTTTTGTCTTTACAAACCTTACAAAACATTTTTTTCTAGTAAAACTCACAAAGATACATTTCTCCAGGCATTATTAGCTATTTAGCATGTTTGGTTTAGGAGTTATGTTTAAATAACTGTTATTTTGAATATGGCAGTTACACTGTCATTATGAGTAAAACCTAATTTTTGTATTTGTAAACCTTACCAAAATACCTGATTCTGGTAAAACTCACATAGATTCAATATTACAGGCACTTTTTTTTTTTCCAGGAAAACTCACAAAGATACATTTCTCCAGGCATTATTAGCCATTTTGTATTTGTGGTTTAGGAGTTACAGTATGTTTAAATAACTGTCAGATTGAATGTGGCAGATTTACTGTCATTATGAGTAAAACCTATTTTTAGTGTGTGTGTGACAATCATTGGTACTTTAACTTTTTAACTTTTACCAAAATACCTGAATCTGGTAAAACTCATATAGATTCAATATTACAGGCAGTTTAAGACGGATTGCAAGTTTGGTTTAGGAGTTTGGTTTAGGAATGATGTTTATATTACTTTTATATTTAGTTTGACAGTTATACCATCATATTGAGTAAAAAAAAAAAAACTTTTGTCTTTACAAACCTTACAAAATATTTTTTTTCTAGTAAAACTCACAAAGATACATTTCTCCACGCATTATTAGCTATTTAGCATGTTTGGTTTAGGAGTTATGTTTAAATAACTGTTATTTTGAATATGGCAGTTATACTGTCATTATGAGTAAAACCCAAGTGTTGTATTTGTAAACCTTACCAAAATACCTGATTCTGGTAAAACTCATATAGATTCAATATTACAGGCAGTTTAAGACAGACAGCAAGTTTGGTTTAGGAGTTTGATTTTGGATAGATGTTTATATTATTTTTATATTTAGTTTGACAGTTATACCATCATATTGAGTAAAAAAAAAAAAAAAACTTTTGTCTTTACAAACCTTACAAAATATTTTTTTCTAGTAAAACTCACAAAGATACATTTCTCCAGGCATTATTAGCTATTTAGCATGTTTGGTTTAGGAGTTATGTTTAAATAACTGTTATTTTGAATATGGCAGTTATACTGTCATTATGAGTAAAACCTAATTTTTGTATTTGTAAACCTTACCAAAATACCTGATTCTGGTAAAACTCACATAGATTCAATATTACAGGCACATTTTCTTTTTCCAGGAAAACTCAAAGATACATTTCTCCAGGCATTATTAGCCATTTTGTATTTGTGGTTTAGGAGTTACAGTATGTTTAAATAACTGTCAGATTGAATGTGACGGTTACTGTCATAGTGAGTAAAACCTAATTTTTGTATTTGTAAACTTTACCAAAAATACCTGATTCTGGTAAAAATCACATAGATACAATATTTCAGGCATTTTTAGACATAATGCATGTTTGGTTTTGGAGTTTTGTTTATACAACTTTCATATTTAGTATGACAGTTATACCATCATATTGAGTAAAAAAAAATAACTTGTGTCTTTATAAACCTTACAAATTTTTTTTTCCCAGGAAAACTCACAAAGATACATTTCTCCAGGCATAATTAGTCATTTATCATGTTTGGTTTAGGAGTTATGTTTAAATAACTGTCATATTGAGTGTGGTAGTTATACTGTCATTATGAGTAAAACTTAATTTATGTGTTTGTAAACCTTACCAAATTACCTGATTCTGGTAAAACTCACATAGATACAAAATTACAGGCATTATTAGACATTTTGCATGATTGGTGTAGGAATTATGTTAAAAAACATTTTTATTGCTTTTTTTGCATTATCTCAGGATTTTAAGAATATTACTGTCATATTGAGTAAAAAACTACTTTTAGTGTTTGCAAGCCTTAAAATACCATATGTTTCGAGTAACACTCACAAGGACGCTTTGTTTTAGGTCTTATTAGCCTTTTTTGCATGTATGGTTAGGAAGTTATGTTTCAATAACTGTCAAATTGAATGTAGCAGTTATACTGTCATTATGAGAAAAACTTAATTTTTGTATTTGTAAACTTAACCAAATTACCTGATTCTGGTAAAACTCACATAGATACAAACTTACAGGCATTTTTAGATTTAATGCATCTTTACTTTTGGAGTTATGTTTATATAACTTTCATATTTGGTATGACAGTTATACTGTCATATTGAATTTAAAAAACTAATTTGCGTCTTTGCAAAACTTACAAAAGATTATTTTTCTAGTAAAACTAACAAAGATACATGTCTCCAGGCATTATTAGACATTTTGCATGTTTGGTGTAGGAGTTATGTTGAAAAACATTTGTATTGCTTTTTTCGCATGATCTCAGGATTTTAAGAACATTACTGTCATATTGAGGAAAAAACTACTTTTTGGGTTGGCAAGCCTTAAAATAGCATAGGTTTCGAGTAAAACTCACAAGGATGCATTGTTTAGGCGTTATTGGCCTATTTGCATGTGTTATTATGAAGATATGTTTAAATAACTGTCAAATTGAATTTAGCAGGTATACTGTCATTATGACAAAAACCCAATTTTTGTATTTGTAAACCTTTCCAAATTACCTGATTCTGGTTAAACTCACATAGATACAATATTACAGGCATTTTTAGACATAATGCATTTTCAGTTTTGGAGTTATGTTTATATAACTTTCATATTTGGTATGACAGTTATAATGTCAATATGTTTTAAAAAAAATTAATTTGCGTCATGGCAAAACTTACAAAAGAACATTTTTCTAGTGAAACTAACAAGGATACTTTTCTTCAGGCATTATTAGACATATGTTACATGTTTGGTGTCGGAATTATGTTAAAAAAAACATTTTTATTGCTTTTTTCGCATTATCTCAGGATTTTAAGAATATTACTGTCATATTGAGTAAAAAACTACTTTTAGTGTTTGCAAGCCTTAAAATGCCATATGTTTCGAGTAACACTCACAAGGATGCATTGTTTTAGGTCTTTTTAGCCTTTTTTGCTTGTATGGTTAGGAAGTTATGTTTAAATAACTGTCAAATTGAATGTAGCAGTTATACTGTCATTATGAGAAAAACCTATTTTTTGTATTTGTAAACCTTACCAAATTTCCTGATTATGGTAAAACTCACATAGATACAAACGTACAGGCATTTTTAGACTTAATGCATCTTTACTTTTGGAGTTATGTTTATATAACTTTCATATTTGGTATGACAGTTATACTGTCATATTGAATTAAAAAAACTAATTTGCGTCTTTGCAAAACTTACAAAAGATTCTTTTTCTAGTAAAACTAACAAAGATACATGTCTCCAGGCATTATTAGACATTTTGCATGTTTGGTGTAGGAATTATGTTGAAAAACATTTTTATTGCTTTTTTCGACTTATCTCAGGATTTTAAGAACATTACTGTCATATTGAGGAAAAAACTACTTTTTGTGTTGGCAAGCCTTAAAATAGCATAGGTTTCGAGTAAAACTCACAAGGATGCATTGTTTTAGGCTTTATTGGCCTATTTGCATGTGTTATTATGAAGATATGTTTAAATAACTGTCAAATTGAATTTAGCAGATATACTGTCATTATGACAAAAACCCAATTTTTGTATTTATAAACCTTTCCAAATTACCTGATTCTGGTTAAACTCACATAGATACAATATTACAGGCATTTTTAGACATAATGCATGTTCAGTTTTGGAGTTATGTTTATATAACTTTCATATTTGGTATGACAGTTATAATGTCATTATGAATAAAAAAAAAACTAACTTGCGTCATGGCAAAACTTACAAAAGACAATTTTTCTTGTGAAACTAACAAGGATACTTGTCTCCAGGCATTATTAGACATGTTACATGTTTGGTGTCAGAATTATGTTAAAAAACATTTTTATTGATTTTTTCGCAATATCTCAAGATTTTAAGAATATTACTGTCAAATTGAGTAAAAAACTACTTTTAGTGTTTCGAGTAACATTCACAAGGATGCTTTGTTTTAGGTCTTATTAGCCTTTTTTGCATGTATGGTTAGGAAGTTATGTTTAAATAACTGTCAAATTGAATGTAGCAGTTATACGGTCATTATGAGAAAAACTTAATTTATGTATTTGTAAACCTTCCCAAATTAACTGATTCTGGTAAAACTCACATAGATATAAACTTACAGGCATTTTTAGACTTAATGCATCTTTACTTTTGGCGTTATCTTTATATAACTTTCATATTTGGTATGGCAGTTATACTTTCATACAGAATTAAAAAAAACTAATTTGCGTCTTTGCAAAACTTACAAAAGATTATTTTTCTAGTAAAACTAACAAAGATACATGTCTCCAGGCATTATTAGACATTTTGCATGTTTGGTGTAGAAATTATGATGGAAAACATTTGTATTGCTTTTTTCGCATTATCTCAGTATTTTAGGAACATTACTGTCATTTTGAGGAAAAAAATACTTTTTGTTTTGTCAAGCCTTAAAATAGCATATGTTTCGAGTAAAACTCACAAAGATGCATTGTTTTAGGCTTTATTGGCCTATTTGCATGTGTTATTATGAAGATATGTTTAAATAACTGTCAAATTGAATTTAGCAGTTATACTGTCATGACAAAAACCCAATTTTTGTATTTGTAAACCTTTCCAAATTACCTTATTCTGGTTAAACTCACATAGATACAATATTACAGGCATTTTAAGACATAATGCATGTTCAGTTTTGGAGTTATGTTTATTTAACTTTCATATTTGGTGTGACAGTTATACTGTAATATTGAATTTAAAAAACTAACTTGCGTCTTTGCAAAACTTACAAAATATTATTTTTCAAGTAAAACTAACAAGGATACATGTCTCCAGGCATTATTAGACATTTTGCATGTTTTGTGTAGGAATTATGTTGAAAAACATTTTTATTGCTTTTTTCGCATTATCTCAGGATTTTAAGAACATTACTGTCATATTGAGGAAAAAACTACTTTTTGTGTTGGCAAGCCTTAAAATAGCATATGTTTCGAGTAAAACTCACAAGGATGCATTGTTATAGGCTTTATTGGCCTAATTGCCCGTGTTATTATGAAGATATGTCTAAATAACTGTCGAATCGAATTTAGCAGTTATACTGTCAATATGACAAAAACCCAATTTTTGTATTTGTAAACCTTTCCAAATGACCTGATTCTGGTAAAACTCACATAGATACAAAATTACAGGCATTTTTAGACTTAATGCATCTTTACTTTTGGAGTTATGTTAACATAACCGTCATATTGAGGGTGGCAATTATACTGTCATTATGAGTAAAACCTAATTTTTGTATTTATAAACCTTACCAAAATTCCTGATTCTGGTAAAACTCACATAGATACAATATTACAGGCATTTTTAGACATAATGCAAGTTTGGTTTTGGAGTTACGTTTGTATACATTTTTCCAGGCATTATTAGCTATTTATCATGTTTGGTTTAGGAGTTACATTTAAATAACTGTTGTATCAAATAATGCAGTTATACTGTCATTATGAGTAAAACCCAAGTTTTGTATTTGTAAACCTTACCAAAATACCTGATTCTGGTAAAACTCATATAGATTCATTATTACAGGCAGTTGAAGACGGATTGCAAGTTTGGTTTAGGAGTTTGGTTTTGGAATGATGTTTATATTACTTTTATATTTAGTTTGACATCATACCATCATATTGAGTAAAAAAAAAAAAACTTTTGTCTTTACAAACCTTACAAAATATTTGTTTCTAGTAAAACTCACAAAGATACATTTCTCCAGGCATTATTAGCTATTTAGCATGTTTGGTTTAGAGTTATGTTTAAATAACTGTTATTTTGAATATGGCAGTTATACTGTCATTATGAGTAAAACCCAATTTTTGTATTTGTAAACCTTACCAAAATACCTGATTCTGGTAAAACTCACATAGATTCAATATTACAGGCAATTTTTTTTTTTTCAGGAAAACTCACAAAGATACATTACTCCAGGCATTATTAGCCATTTTGTATTTGTGGTTTAGGAGTTACAGTATGTTTAAATAACTGTCAGATTGAATGTGACAGGTTACTGTCATAGTGAGTAAAACCTAATTTTTGTATTTGTAAACTTTACCAAAAATACCTGATTCTGGTAAATATCACATAGATACAATATTGCAGGCTTGTTTAGACATAATGCATGTTTGGTTTTGGAGTTATGTTTATACAACTTTAATATTTAGTATGACAGTTATACCATCATATTGAGTCAAAAAAAAATACTTGTGTCTTTATAAACCTTACAATTTTTTTTTTCCCAGTAAAACTCACAAAGATACATTTCTCCAGGCATAATTAGTCATTTCTCATGTTTGGTTTAGGAGTTATGTTTAAATAACTGTCATATTGAGTGTGGCAGTTATACTGTCATTATGAGTAAAACCTATTTTTTGTATTTGTAAACCTTACCAAAATACCTGATTCTGGTAAAACCCACATCGATACAATATTACAGGAATTTTTAGACATAAGGCATGTTTGGTTTTGGAGTTATGTTTATATAACTTTCATATTTAGTATGACAGTTATACCATCATATTGAATAAAAAAAACTAATTTGTATCTTTACAAACCTTACAAAATATTGTTTTCCAGTAAAATTCACAAATATACATTTCTCTAGGCATTAGTAGTCATTTTGCATTTGTGTTTTAGGAGTTATGTTTAATTAACTGTCATATTGAGTGTGGCAGATATACTGTCACTATGAGTAAAACCTAGTTTTTGTATTCGTAAACCTTACCAAAATACCTGATTCTGGTAAAACTCACATAGATACAATATTACAGGAATTTTTAGACATAAAACATGTTTGGTTTTGGAGTTATGTTTATATAACTTTCATATTTAGTATGACAGTTATACCATCATATTAAGTAAAAAAAAAAAAATTTGTGTCTTTACAAACCTTACAAAAAAAATGTTTTTCATTAAATTTCACAAAGATACATTTTTCCAGGCATTATTAGTCATTTTGCATTTGTTTTTTAGGAGTTATGTTTAAAAAACTGTCATATTGAGTGTCAGTTATACTGTCATTATGAGTAAAACCTAATTTTTGTATTTGTAAACCTTACCAAAACACCTGATTTTGGTAAAACTCACGTAGATTCAATATTACAGGCATTTTTAAACGGATTGCAAGTTTGGTTTTAGAGTTATGTGTATATAACTGCCACGGCGTGGCGCAGTGGAAGAGTGGCCGTGCGCGACCCGAGGGTCCCTGGTTCAATCCCCACCTAGTACCAACCTCGTCATGTCCGTTGTGTCCTGAGCAAGACACTTCACCCTTGCTCCTGATGGGTGCTGGTTAGCGCCTTGCATGGCAGCTCCCTCCATCAGTGTGTGAATGTGTGTGTGAATGGGTAAATGTGGAAGTAGTGTCAAAGCGCTTTGAGTACCTTGAAGGTAGAAAAGCGCTATACAAGTACAACCCATTTATTTATTTATTTATATATAGTATGACAGTTATACTGTCAAATTGAGTAAAAAATAACAAACTTGTAATTTTACAAACCTTACAAAATATTTTTTTCCAGTAAAATTCACAGAGATACATTTTTTCCAGGCATTATTTGTCATTTTGTATGTGTGGTTTAGGAGTTATGTTTAAATAGCTGTCAGATTGAATGTGACAGTATACTGTCATAGTGAGTAAAACCAATATTTTGTATTTGCAAAACTTACAAAAACAACTGATTCTAGTAAAACTCACATGGATACAATATTACAGGCATTTTTAGACATAATGCATGTTTGGTTTTGGAGTCATGTTTATACTACTTTTACATTTAGTATGACAGTTATACTGTCCATCTTCCATCCATTTTTTCTACCGCTTATTCCCTTCGGGGTCGCGGGGGGCGCTGGAGCCTATCTCAGCTACAATCGGGCGGAAGGCAGGGTACACCCTGGAAAAGTCGCCACTTCATCATATTAAGTAAAAAAAACTAAATTGTTTCTTTACAAACCTTACAAAATATGTTTTTCCAGTAATCTCACAAAGATACATTTCTCCAGGCATTATAGCCATTTTGCATGTGTGGTTTGGTAGTTATGTTTAAATAACTGTCAAATTGAATGTGACAGTATACTATCATGGTGAGTAAAACCAATATTTTGTAATTGCAAACCTTACTACAACAATTGATTTTAGTAAAACTCGCATGGATACAAAATTACAGGCATTTTTAAACATAATGCATGTTTGGTTTTGGAGTTATGTTTATATATTTTTTACATTTAGTGTTACAGTTATACTGTCATATTGAGTAAAAAAAACTAACTTGTTTCTTTATAAACCTTAAAAAAATGTTTTCCAGTAAAAATCACAAAGATACATTTCTCCAGGCATTATTAGCCATTAACCATGTTTGGTTTAGAGTTATGTTTAAATAACTGTCATATTGAGTGTGGCAGATTTACTGTCATTATGAGTAAAACCTATTTTTTGTATTTGTAAAATTACCAAAATAACTGATTCTGATAAAACTCACATGGATAAAATATTACAGGATTTTTTAGACATAAAGCATGTTTCCATCATTTTGAGTAAAAAAAACTAACTTGTGTCCATACAAACTTTACAAAATATTTTTTTTCCCAGTAAAACTCAAAAAAATACATTTCTCCAGTTATTATTTGCCATTTTGCATCTGTGGTTTAGAATTTGTGTTTATATAACAGTCAGATTGAATGTGACAGTATACTGTCATAGTGAGTAAAACCTAATTTTTGTATTTGTAAACCTTAACAAAATACCTGAATCTAGTAAAACTCACATAGATTCAATATTACAGGCATTTTAGACGGATTGCATGTTTGGTATTGGAGTTATGTTTATATAACTTTTACATTTATTATGACAGTTATACAAACATATTGAATAAAAAAAACTATTTTGTGTCTTATCAAACCTTACAAAATATTTTTTTTCCTGTAAAACTCAAAAGGTACATTTCTCCAGGCATTATTAGCCATTTTGCATGTGTGGTTTAGGAGTTATGTTAACATAACCGTCATATTGAGGGTGGCAATTATACTGTCATTATGAGTAAAACCTAATTTTTGTATTTATAAACCTTACCAAAATTCCTGATTCTGGTAAAACTCACATAGATACAATATTACAGGCATTTTTAGACATAATGCATGTTTGGTTTTGGAGTTATGTTTGTATACATTTTTCCAGGCATTATTAGCTATTTATCATGTTTGGTTTAGGAGTTACGTTTAAATAACTGTTGTATCAAATAATGCAGTTATACTGTCATTATGAGTAAAACCCAAGTTTTGTATTTGTAAACCTTACCAAAATACCTGATTCTGGTAAAACTCATATAGATTAAATATTACAGGCAGTTTAAGACGGATTGCAAGTTTGGTTTAGGAGTTTGGTTTAGGAATGATGTTTATATTACTTTTATATTTAGTTTGACAGTTATACCATCATATTGAGTAAAAAAAAAAAAAAACTTTTGTCTTTACAAACCTTACAAAATATTTGTTTCTAGTAAAACTCACAAAGATACATTTCTCCAGGCATTATTAGCTATTTAGCATGTTTGGTTTAGAGTTATGTTTAAATAACTGTTATTTTGAATATGGCAGTTATACTGTCATTATTAGTAAAACCCAATTTTTGTATTTGTAAACCTTACCAAAATACCTGATTCTGGTAAAACTCACATAGATTCAATATTACAGGCAATTTTTTTTTTTTCAGGAAAACTCACAAAGATACATTACTCCAGGCATTATTAGCCATTTTGTATTTGTGGTTTAGGAGTTACAGTATGTTTAAATAACTGTCAGATTGAATGTGACAGGTTACTGTCATAGTGAGTAAAACCTAATTTTTGTATTTGTAAACTTTACCAAAAATACCTGATTCTGGTAAATATCACATAGATACAATATTGCAGGCTTTTTTAGACATAATGCATGTTTGGTTTTGGAGTTATGTTTATACAACTTTAATATTTAGTATGACAGTTATACCATCATATTGAGTCAAAAAAAAATACTTGTGTCTTTATAAACCTTACAATTTTTTTTTTCCAGTAAAACTCACAAAGATACATTTCTCCAGGCATAATTAGTCATTTCTCATGTTTGGTTTAGGAGTTATGTTTAAATAACTGTCATATTGAGTGTGGCAGTTATACTGTCATTATGAGTAAAACCTATTTTTTGTATTTGTAAACCTTACCAAAATACCTGATTCTGGTAAAACCCACATCGATACAATATTACAGGAATTTTTAGACATAAAGCATGTTTGGTTTTGGAGTTATGTTTATATAACTTTCATATTTAGTATGACAGTTATACCATCATATTGAATAAAAAAAAAACTAATTTGTATCTTTACAAACCTTACAAAATATTGTTTTCCAGTAAAATTCACAAATATACATTTCTCTAGGCATTAGTAGTCATTTTGCATTTGTGTTTTAGGAGTTATGTTTAATTAACTGTCATATTGAGTGTGGCAGATATACTGTCACTATGAGTAAAACCTAGTTTTTGTATTCGTAAACCTTACCAAAATACCTGATTCTGGTAAAACTCACATAGATACAATATTACAGGAATTTTTAGACATAAAACATGTTTGGTTTTGGAGTTATGTTTATATAACTTTCATATTTAGTATGACAGTTATACCATCATATTAAGTAAAAAAAAAAAAAAAAAAAAAAATTTGTGTCTTTACAAACCTTACAAAATATTTTTTTTTCATTAAATTTCACAAAGATAAATTTTTCCAGGCATTATTAGTCATTTTGCATTTGTTTTTTAGGAGTTATGTTTAAAAAACTGTCATATTGAGTGTGTCAGTTATACTGTCATTATGAGTAAAACCTAATTTTTGTATTTGTAAACCTTACCAAAACACCTGATTTTGGTAAAACTCACGTAGATTCAATATTACAGGCATTTTTAAACGGATTGCAAGTTTAGTTTTAGAGTTATGTGTATATAACTTTCATATATAGTATGACAGTTATACTGTCAAATTGAGTAAAAAATAACAAACTTGTAATTTTACAAACCTTACAAAATATTTTTTTCCAGTAAAATTCACAGAGATACATTTTTCCAGGCATTATTTGTCATTTTGTATGTGTGGTTTAGGAGTTATGTTTAAATAGCTGTCAGATTGAATGTGACAGTATACTGTCATAGTGAGTAAAACCAATATTTTGTATTTGCAAAACTTACAAAAACAACTGATTCTAGTAAAACTCACATGGATACAATATTACAGGCATTTTTAGACATAATGCATGTTTGGTTTTGGAGTTATGTTTATACTACTTTTACATTTAGTATGACAGTTATACTGTCCATCTATCCATCCATTTTTTCTACCGCTTATTCCCTTCGGGGTCGCGGGGGGCGCTGGAGCCTATCTCAGCTACAATCGGGCGGAAGGCAGGGTACACCCTGGAAAAGTCGCCACTTCATCATATTAAGTAAAAAAAAACTAAATTGTTTCTTTACAAACCTTACAAAATATGTTTTTCCAGTAATCTCACAAAGATACATTTCTCCAGGCATTATAGCCATTTTGCATGTGTGGTTTGGTAGTTATGTTTAAATAACTGTCAAATTGAATGTGACAGTATACTATCATGGTGAGTAAAACCAATATTTTGTAATTGCAAACCTTACTACAACAATTGATTTCAAAATATTGGTTTTACTCACTATAACAGTATACTGTCACATTCGATCTGACAGTTATTTAAACATAACTCCTAAACCACACATTCAAAATGACTAATAATGCCTGGAGAAATGTGTCTCTGTGAATTTTTCTGGAAAAAAATATTTTGTAAGGTTTGTTATAACACAAGTTTTGTTTTTTTTTTACTCAATATGACAGCAGTATTCTGTCATAGTGAGTAAAACCATTATTTTGTATTTGCAAACCATACAAAAACAACTGATTCTAGTAAACCTCACATGGATACAATATTACAGGCATTTTTAGATATAATGCATGTTTGGTTTTGGAGTTATGTTGATATAACTTTTACATTTAGTATGACAGTTATAATGTCATCTTGAGTAAAAAAAAAAAAAAACTTGTGTCTTTACAAACCTTACAAAAAAATTGTTTTCCAGTAAAACTCACAAAGATACATTTTTCCAAGCATTATTAGCCATTTTTCATGTGTGGTTTAGGAGTTATATTTAAAAAACTGTCATATTGAGTGTGGCAGTTATACTGTCATTATGAGTAAAACCTTATTTTTGTATTTGTAAACATTAGCAAAATACCTGATTGTAGTAAAACTCACATAGATACAATATTACAGGCATTTTGAGACATAATGCATGTTTGGTTTTGGAGGTATGTTTATATAACTTTCATATTTAGTATGACAGTTATACTGTCATATTGAGTAAAAAAAAACTAACTTGTGTCTTTACAAACCTTACAAATTTTTTTTTTTTTCAGTAAAACTCATAACGATACATTTCTCCAGACATTATTAGTCATTTTGTATGTGTGGTTTAGGAGTTATGTTTAAATAACTGTCAGATTGAATGTGACAGTATACTGTCATGGTGAGTAAAACCAAAATGTTGTATTTGAAAACCTTAAAAAAAAACAGCTGATTCTAGTTAAACTCACATGGATACAATGTTACAGGCATTTTTAGACATAATGCATGTTTGGTTTTGGAGTTTTGTTTATATACATTTTACATTTAGTATGACAGTTATACTGTCATAAGGAGTAAAAAACTACTAACTTGTGTCTTACAAAAATGTTAATGTAATTAGCCATTTAGCTTGTTTGGTTTAGGAGTTATGTGTAAATAACTGTCATTTTGAATGTGGCAGTTATACTGTCATTATGAGTAAAACCTAATTTTTGTATTTGTAAACCTTACCAAAATACCTAATTCTGGTAAAACTCACATAGATTCAATATTACAGGCATTTTTAGACGGATTGCATGTTTAGTTTTGAAGTTATGTTTATATAACTTTCAAATTTAGTAAGACAGTATACCAACATATTGAGTAAAAAAAACTAACTTGTGTCGAAACAAACCTTACAAAAAAAATTTTTTCCCAGTAAAACTCACAAATATACATTTCTCCAGGCATTATTAGCCATTTTGCATCTGTGGTTTAGAATTTATGTTTAAATAACAGTCAGATTGAATGTGACAGTATACTGTCATGGTGAGTAAAACCAAAATGTTGTATTTGCAAACCTTACAAAAACAACTGATTCTACTAAAACTCACTTGGATACAATATTATAGGCATTTTAAGACATAATGCATGTTTGGTTTAGGAATCATGTTGAAAAACACTTGTATTGCTTTTTTCGCATTATATCAGGATTTTAAAAACATCACTGTCCTATTGAGAAAAAAAACTACTTTTTGTAATTGCAAGTCTTAAAAAAGCATATGTTTCGAGTAAAACTCACAAGGATGAATTGTTTTAGGCTTTATTAGCCTTTTTGCATGTGTGGTTAGGAAGTTATGTTTAAATAACTGTCAAATTGAATAGAGAAGTTATACTGTCATTATGAGTAAAACCTAATTTTTGTATTTGTAAACCTTACTAAATTACCTGATTCTGGTAAAACTTATTTAGATACAATATTTTAGGCATTTTTAAACATAATGCATGTTTAGTTTTGGAATTATGTGACTTTCATATTTAGTATGAAAGTTATACAGTCATAATGAATTAAAAAAACTAACTTGCATCTTTGCAAACCTTACAAAATATATTTTTCCTAGTAAAACTAAAAAGACACATGTCTACAGGCTTTATTAGAAATTGTGCATGTTTGGTTTAGGACATATGTTGAAAAACATTTTTATAGCTTTTTGACATGTTGTATTTGCAAAACCTTACAAAAACAACTGATTCTACTAAAACTCACTTGGATACAATATTATAGGCATTTTAAGACATAATGCATGTTTGGTTTAGGAATTATGTTGAAAAACACTTTTATTGCTTTTTTCGCATTTTATCAGGATTTTAAGTACACTACTGTCATATTGAGTAAAAAACTACTTTTTCTAATTGCAAGCCTTAAAAAAGCATATGTTCGAGTAAAACTCACAAGGATGCATTGTTTTAGGCATTATTAGCATTTTTGCATGTGTGGAAGTTATGTTTAAATAACTGTCATTTTGAATGTGGCAGTTATCCGTCATTATGAGTAAAACCTAATTTTTGTATTTTTAAACCTTACCAAAATACCTGATTCTGGTTAAACTCACATAGATACAATAAAACAGGCATTTGTAGACATAATGCATGTTTGGTTTTGGAGTTATGTTTATATAACTTTTATATTTAATATGACAGTTATACCATCATATTGAGTAAAAAAAAACTAACTTGTGTCTTAACTCGAACATATGCTTTTTTTTAAGGCTTGCAATTACAAAAAGTATTTTTTTACTCAATATGACAGTAATGTTCTTAAAATCCTTGAATAATGCGGAAAAAGTAATAAAAATGTTTTTTAACATAATTCCTAAACCAAACATGCAACATTTCTAATAAAGCCTGTACACATGTGTCTTTGTTAGTTTTACAAGAAAAATATATTTTGTAAGGTTTGCAAAGTTGCAAGTTAGTTTTTTTAATTCAATATGACTGCCTGTATAAAAGTATACTGTTATACTGTCATAGTGAGTAAAACCAAAATGTTGTATTAGCAAAACTTACAAACACAACTGTTTCTAGTAAAACTCACATGGATACAATGTTTCAGGCATTTTTAGATATAGTGCATTTTTGGTTTTGGAGTTAGGTTTATATATTTTTTACATTTAGTATGACAGTTATACTGTCAAATTGAGTAAAAAAAACAACTAACTTGTGTCTTTACAAACCTTACAAATTTTTTATTTTTTTTTAAACTCACAAAGATACCTTTCTTCAGGCATTATTAGCCATTTAGCATGTTTTGTTGAGGAGCTATGTTTAAATAACTGTCATTTTGAATGTGGCAGTTATACTGTCATTATGAGTAAAACCTAATTTTTGTATTTGTAAATCTTACCAAAATACATGATTCTGGTAAAACTCACATAGATTCAATATTACAGGCATTTTTAGATGGATTGCAAGTTTGGTTTTGGAGTTATGTTTATATAACTTTCATATTTAGTATGACAGTTATACTGTCATATTGAGTAAAAAAAAGTAACTTGTGTTTTTACAAACTTTAAAAAATATTTTTTTCCAGAAAAATTCACAGAGATACATTTCTCCAGGCATTATTAGTCATTTTGAATGTGTGGTTTAGGAGTTATGTTTAAATAACTGTCAGATTGAATGTGACAGTATACTGTCATAGTGAGTAAAACCAATATTTTGTATTTGCAAAACTTACAAAAACAACTGAATCTAGTAAAACTCACATGGATACATAATTACAGGCAATTTTAGATATAATGCATGTTTGGTTTTGAAGTTATGTTTATACAACTTTTACATTAAGTATGACAGTTATACTGTCGTATTGAGTAAAACAAAACTAACTTGTGTTTTTACAAACCATACAAAAATTATTTTTTTTCCAGTAAAACTCACAAAGATACCTTTCTCCAGGCATTATTATCCACTTAGCATGTTTGGTTTTGGAGTTATGTTTAAATATTTGTCATTTTGAATGTGGCAGTTATACTGTCATTATGAGTAAAACCTAATTTTTGTATTTGTAAACCTTACCAAAATACCTGTTTCTGGTAAAACTCACATAGACACAATATTACTGGCATTTTTAGACATAATGCATGTTTGGTTTTGGAGTTATGTTTATACAACTTTCATATTTAGTATGACAGTTATACCATCTTATTGAGTAAAAAAAACTAACTTGTGTCTTTATAAACCTTACAAATTCTTTTTTTTTTCAGTAAAACTCACATAGATACATTTTTCCAGGCATTATTAGCCATTGAGCATGTTTGGTTTAGGAGTTATGTTTAAATAACTGTCATTTTGAATATGGCAAAGACACTGTCATTATGAGTAAAACCTAATTTTTGTAGTAGTAAACCTTATCAAATACCTGATTCTAGTAAAACTCACACATATTCAATATTACAGGCATTTTTAGATTTAGATTTGGATTTGGAGTAAAGTTTATATAACTTTTACATTTAGTATGACAGTTATACTGTCATATTGAGTAAAAAAAAAAGTAACTTGTGTATTTAAAAACCTTACAAAATATGTTTTCCAGTAAAACTCGCAAAGATACATTTCTCCAGGCAATATTAGTCATTTTGCATGTGTGGTTTAGGAGTTATGTTTAAATATTTGTCAGATTGAATGGGACAGTATACTGTCATAGTGAGTAAAACCAATATTTTGTATTTGCAAAACTTACAAAAACAACTGATTCTAGTAAAACTCACATGGATACATAATTACAGGCAATTTTAGATATAATGCATGTTTGGTTTTGGAGTTATGTTTATACAACTTTTACATTAAGTATGACAGTTAACATGTCATATTGAGTAAAACAAAACTAACTTGTGTTTTTACAAACCATACAAAATATTATTTTTTTTCCAGTAAAACTCACAAAAATACCTTTCTCCAGGCATTATTGTCCACTTAGCATGTTTGGTTTTGGAGTTATGTTTAAATATTTGTCAGATTGAATGGGACAGTATACTGTCATAGTGAGCAAAACCAATATTTTGTATTTGCAAAACTTACAAAAACAACTGATTCTAGTAAAACTCACATGGATACATAATTGCAGGCAATTTTAGATACAATGCATGTTTGGGTTTGAAGTTATGTTTATACAACTTTTACATTAAGTATGACAGTTATACTGTCGTATTGAGTAAAACAAAACTAACTTGTGTTTTTACAAACCATACAAAATATTTTTTTTTTCCAGTAAAACTCACAAAGATACCTTTCTCCAGGCATTATTATCCACTTAGCATGTTTGTTTTTGGAGTTATGTTTAAATATTTGTCAGATTGAATGGGACAGTATACTGTCATAGTGAGCAAAACCAATATTTTGTATTTGCAAAACTTACAAAAACAACTGATTCTAGTAAAACTCACATGGATACATAATTACAGGCAATTTTAGATATAATACATGTTTGGTTTTGGAGTTATGTTTATACAACTTTTACATTTAGTTTGACAGTTATACTGTCATATTGAGTAAAAAAAAGTAACTTGTGTCTTTAAAAACCTTACAAAATATTTTTTCCAGTAAAACTCACAAAGATACATTTCTCCAGGCAATATTAGTCATTTTGCATGTGTGGTTTAGGAGTTATGTTTAAATAACTGTCAGATTGAATGTGACAGTATACTGTCATAGTGAGTAAAACCAATATTTTGTATTTGCAAAACTTACAAAAACAACTGATTCTAGTAAAACTCACATGGATACATAATTGCAGGCAATTTTAGATACAATGCATGTTTGGGTTTGAAGTTATGTTTATACAACTTTTACATTAAGTATGACAGTTATACTGTCGTATTGAGTAAAACAAAACTAACTTGTGTTTTTACAAACCATACAAAATATATATATTTTCAAGTAAAACTCACAAAGATACCTTTCTCCAGGCATTATTATCCACTTAGCATGTTTGGTTTTGGAGTTATGTTTAAATATTTGTCATTTTGAATGTGGCAGTTATACTGTCATTATGAGTAAAACCTAATTTTTGTATTTGTAAACCTTACCAAAATACCTGTTTCTGGTAAAACTCACATAGACACAATATTACTGGCATTTTTAGACATAATGCATGTTTGGTTTTGGAGTTATGTTTATACAACTTTCATATTTAGTATGACAGTTATACCATCTTATTGAGTAAAAAAAACTAACTTGTGTCTTTATAAACCTTACAAATTCTTTTTTTTTCAGTAAAACTCACATAGATACATTTTTCCAGGCATTATTAGCCATTGAGCATGTTTGGTTTAGGAGTTATGTTTAAATAACTGTCATTTTGAATATGGCAATGACACTGTCATTATGAGTAAAACCTAATTTTTGTAGTAGTAAACCTTATCAAATACCTGATTCTAGTAAAACTCACACATATTCAATATTACAGGCATTTTTAGATTTAGATTTGGATTTGGAGTAAAGTTTATATAACTTTTACAATCAGTATGACAGTTATACTGTCATATTGAGTAAAAAAAAAGTAACTTGTGTCTTTAAAAACCTTACAAAATATTTTTTCCAGTAAAACTCACAAAGATACATTTCTCCATTTAATATTAGTCATTTTGCATGTGTGGTTTAGGAGTTATGTTTAAATAACTGTCAGATTGAATGTGACAGTATACTGTCATAGTGAGTAAAACCTAATTTGTGTATTTGTAAACCTTAACAAAATACCTTATTCTAGTAAAACTCACATAGATTCAATATTACAGGCATTTTTAGACGGATTGCATGTTTGGTTCTGGAGTTATGTTTATATAACTTTTACATTTATTATGACAGTTATACAAACATATTGAATAAAAAAAACTAACTCGTGTCATTACAAGCCTTACAAAATAGTTTTTTTCCCAGTAAAACTCACAAATATACATTTCTCCAGGCATTTTTAGCCATTTTGCATGTGTGGTTTAGGAGTTATGTTTATATAACTTCTACATTTAGTATGACAGGTATACTGTCATATTGAGTAAAAAAAACTAACTTGGGTCTTTACAAACCTTACAAAATATATATTTTTTCTAGTTAAACTCGCAAAGATACATTTCCCCAGGCATTATTAGCCATTTATCATGTTTGGTTTAGGAGTTTTGTTTAATTAACTGTCATATTGAGCGTGGCAGTTATACTGTAATTATGAGTAAAACTTATTTTTTGTATTTGTAAACCTTACCAAAATACCTGATTCTGGTAAAACCCACATAGATACAATATTACAGGAATTTTTAGACATAAATTATGTTTGGTTTTCGAGTTACGTTTATATAACTTTCATATTTATTATGACAGTTATACCATCATATTGAGTAAAAAAAAAACTAATTTGTTTCTTAACAAACCTTACAAAATATTGTTTTCCAGTAAAATTCACAAATATACAGTTCTCTAGGCATTATTAGTCATTTTGCATTTGTGTTTTAGGAGTTTTGTTTAAATAACTGTCATATTGAGTGTGGCAGTTATACTGTCACTATGAGTAAAACCTATTTTTGTATTTGTAAACCTTACCAAAATACCTGATTCTGATAAAACTCACATATATTCAATATTACAGACAATTTTAGACGGATTGCATGTTTGGTTTTGGAGTTATGTTTATATAACTTTCATATATATAGTATGACAGCTTTACTGTTAAATTGAGTAAAAAAAAGTAACGTGTGTCTTTACAAACCTTACAAAATATTTTTTCCAGTAAAATTCACAAAGATACATTCCTCCAGGCATTATTAGCCATTTTGTCAGATTTATTGTGACAGTATACTGTCAGTATGAGTAAAACTAATATTTTTTTATTTGTAAACCTTACAAAAACAACTGATTCTAGTAAAACTCACATGGATACAAAATTATAGGCATTTTTGGACATAACACATGTTTAGTTTTGGAAATTATGTTTAACTAATTGTCATATTGAATGTGGCAGTTATACTGTCATTTTGAGTAAAACCTAATTTTTTTATTTGTCAACCTTACCAAAATACCTGATTCTGGTAAAACTCACATAGATACAATATTACAGGCATTTTTAGACGGATTGCAAGTTTGGTTTTGGTGTTATATTTATTCAACTTTCATATTTAGTATGACAGTTATACTGTCATATTGAGTAAAAAAAAAGCTAACTTGTGTCTTTACAAACCTTACAAACTATTTTTTTCCAGTAAAACTTACAAAGATACATTTCTCCAGGCATTATTAGACATTTTGCATACATGGTTTAGGAGTTATGTTCAAACAGTGAGATTGAATGTGACAATATACTGTCATAGTAGTTTTTTACTCAATATGCCAGTAATGTTCTTAAAATCCTGAGATAATGCGAAAAAAGCAATAAAAATGTTTTTCAACATAATTCCTTCACCAAACATGGAAAATGTCTAATAATGCCTGGAGACATGTATCTTTGTTAGTTTTACTAAAAAAAAACATATTTTGTAAGGTTTGCAACGATGCAAGTTGTTTTTTTTTATTTAAATATGACAGTATAACTGTGATACCAAATATGAAAGTTATATAAACATAACTCCAAAACTGAACATGCATTATGTCTAAAAATGCCTAAAATATTGTATCAATGTGTGTTTTACAAGAATCAGGTAATTTGGTAAGGTTTACAATTACAAAAATTAGGGTTTAGTCTGCAACATCGCGTGGACATCGGGGTCGGTACCTCTGGATTGGCAGACCGGGGTGGTGGTTCCTCTCTTTAAGAAAGGGAACCGGAGGGTGTGTTCCAACTATCGTGGGATCACATTCCTCAGCCTTCCCGGTAAGGTCTATTCAGGTGTACTGGAGAGGAGGCTACGCCGGATAGTCGAACCTCGGATTCAGGAGGAACAGTGTGGTTTTCGTCCTGGTTGTGGAACTGTGGACCAGCTCTATACTCTCGGCAGGGTCCTTGAGGGTGCATGGGAGTTTGCCCAACCAGTCTACATGTGTTTTGTGGACTTGGAGAAGGCATTCGACCGTGTACCCCGGGAAGTCCTGTGGGGAGTGCTCAGAGAGTATGGGGTAGCGGACTGTCTTATTGTGGCAGTTCGCTCCCTGTATAATCAGTGTCAGAGCTTGGTCCTCATTGCCGGCAGTAAGTCGGACACGTTTCCAGTGAGGGTTGGACTCCGCCAAGGCTGCCCTTTGTCACCGATTCTGTTCATAACCTTTATGGACAGAATTTCTAGGCGCAGTCAGGGCGTTGAGGGGATCTGGTTTGGTGGCTGCAGGATTAGGTCACTGCTATTTGCAGATGATGTGGTCCTGATGGCTTCCTCCGGCCAAGATCTTCAGCTCTCACTGGATCGGTTCACAGCCGAGTGTGAAGCGACTGGGATGGGAATCAGCACCTCCAAGTCCGAGTCCATGGTTCTCTCCCGGAAAAGGGTGGAGTGCCATCTCCGGGTTGGGGAGGAGATCTTGCCCCAAGTGGAGGAGTTCAAGTACCTCGGAGTCTTGTTCACGAGTGGGGGAGGAGTGGATCGTGAGATCGACAGGCGGATCGGTGCGGCGTCTTCAGTAATGCGGACGCTGTATCGATCCGTTGTGGTGAAGAAGGAGCTGAGCCGGAAGGCAAAGCTCTCGATTTACCGGTCGATCTACGTTCCCATCCTCACCTATGGTCATGAGCTTTGGGTCATGACCGAAAGGACAAGATCACGGGTACAAGCGGCCGAAATGAGTTTCCTCCGCCGAGTGGCGGGGCTCTCCCTTAGAGATAGGGTGAGAAGCTCTGTCATTCGGTGGGAGCTCTAAGTAAAGCCGCTGCTCCTCCACATCGAGAGGAGACAAATGAGGTGGTTCGGGCATCTGGTCAGGATGCCACCCGAACGCCTCCGTAGGAAGGTGTTTCGGGCACGTCCGACCGGTAGGAGGCCACGGGGAAGACCCAGGACACGCTGGGAAGACTATGTCTCCCGGCTGGCCTGGGAACGCCTCGGGATCCCCCGGGAGGAGCTGGACGAAGTGGCTGGGGAGAGGGAAGTCTGGGCTTCCCTGCTTAAGCTGCTGCCCCCGCGACCCGACCTCGGATAAGCGGAAGAAGATGGATGGATGGATGGAGGGTTTAGTCATAATGACAGATAACTGCTACATTCAATTTGACAGTTAATTAAACATAACTTCCTAACCACACATGCAAATAGGCTAATAAAGCCTAAAACAATGCATCTTTGTGAGTTTTACTCGAAACAAATGCTATTTTAAGGCTTGCAAACACAAAAAGTAGTTTTTTACTCATTATGACAGTAATGTTCTTAAAATCCTGAGATATAGCGAAATAAGCAATAAAAATGTTTTTCAACATAATTCCTACATCAAACATGCAATATTTCTAATAATGCCTGAAGACATGTATCTGTTGGTTTTACTAGCTAAAATATCTTTTGTAAGTTTTGCAACGACGCAATTTAGTTTTTGTAATTAAATATGACAGTATAACTGTCATACCAAATATGAAAGTTATATAACTATAACTCCAAAACTGAACATGCATTATGTCTAAAAAATGCCTGTAATATTGTATCTATGTGAGTTTTACCAGAATCAGGTAATTTGGTAAGGTTTACAAATACAAAAATTAGGTTTTTCTCATAATGACAGTATAACTGCTACATTCAATTTGACAGTTATTTATACATAACTTCCTAACCACACATGCAAATAGAGCCTAAAACAATGCATCTTTGTGAGTTTTACTCGAAACATTTGCTATTTTAAGGCTTGCAAACACAAAAAGTAGTTTTTTACTCAATATGACAGTAATGTTCTTAAAATCCTGAGATAATGCGAAAAAAGCAATACAAATGTTTTTCAACATAATTCCTACACCAAACATGCAAAATGTCTAATAATGCCTGGAGACATGTATCTTTGTTAGTTTTACTAAAAAAATCATATTTTGTAAGGTTTGCAACGATGCAAGTTAGTTTTTTTTTATTTAAATATGACAGTATAACTGTCATACCAAATATGAATGTTATATAAACATAACTCCAAAACTGAACATGCATTATGTCTAAAAAAGCTTGTAATATTGTATCTATGAGAGTTTCACCAGAATCAGGTAATTTGGTAAGGTTTACAAATACAAAAATTGGGGTTTTTCCCATTATGACAGCATAACTGCTACATTCAATTTACAGTTAATTATACATAACTTCCTAACCACACATGCAAATAGGCTAATAAAGCCTAAAACAATGCATCCTTTTGATATTTACTCGAAACATATGCTATTTTAAGGCTTGCAAACACAAAAAGTAGTTTTTTACTCATTATGACAGTAATGTTCTTAAAATCCTGAGATAATGCGAAATAAGCAATAAAAATGTTTTTCAACATAATTCCTACACCAAACATGCAACATGTCTAATAATGCCTGAAGACATGTATCTTTGTTAGTTTTACTAGAAAAATTATCTTTTGTAAGTTTTGCAAAGACGCAAATTAGTTTTTTAATTCAATATGACAGTATAACTGTCATACCAAATATGAAAGTTATGTAAACATAACTCCAAAACTGAACATGCATTATGTCTAAAAATGCCTAAAATATTGTATCTATGTGAGTTTTACAAGAATCAGGTAATTTGGTAAGGTTTACAATTACAAAAATTAGGGTTTAGTCATAATGACGGATAACTGCTACATTCAATTTGACAGTTATTTAAACATAACTTCCTAACCACAAATGCAAATAGGCTAATAAAGCCTAAAACAATGCATCTTTGTGAGTTTTACTCGAAACATATGCTATTTTAAGGCTTGCAAACACAAAAAGTAGTTTTTTTCTCATTATGACAAAAATGTTCTTAAAATCCTGAGATAATGCGAAATAAGCAATAAAAATGTTTTTCAACATACTTTCTAATAATGCATGAAGACATGTATCTTTGTTGGTGTTACTTGAAACATTATCTTTTGTAAGTTTTGCAACGACGCAAGTTAGTTTTTGTAATTCAATATGACAGTATAACTGTCATACCAAATATGAAAGTTATATAACTATAACTCCAAAACTGAACATGCATTATGTCTAAAAATGCCTGTTATATTGTATCTATGTAAGTTTTACCAGAATCAGGTAATTTGGTAAGGTTTACGAATACACAAATTGGGGTTTTCTCATAATGACAGTATAACTGCTACATTCAATTTGACAGTTATTTAAACATAACTTCCTAACCACACATGCAAATAGGCTAATAAAGCCTAAAACAATGCATCTTTGTGAGTTTTACTTGAAACATTTGCTATATTAAGGCTTGCAAACACAAAATTTAGTTTTTTACTCAATATGACAGTAATGTTCTTTAAATCCTGAGATTATGCGAAAAAAGCAATAAAAATGTTTTTCAACATAATTCCTACACCAAACATGCAAAATGTCTATTAATGCTTGGAGACATGTACCTTTGTTAGTTTTACTAAAAAAAAATCATATTTTGTAAGGTTTGCAATGATGCAAGTTAGTTTTTTTATTTAAGTATAACAGTATAACTGTCATACCAAATATGAATGTTATATAAACATAACTCCAAAACTGAACATGCATTATGTTTAAAAATGCTTTTAATATTGTATCTATGTGAGTTTTACCAGAATCAGGTAATTTGGTAAGGTTTACAAATACAATAATTGGGTTTTTCTCATAATGACCGTGTAACTGCTACATTCAATTTGACAGTTATTTAAACATAACTTCCTAACCACACATGCAAATAGGCTAATAAAGCCTAAAACAATGCATCTTTGTGAGTTTTACTCGAAACATTTGCTATTTTAAGGCTTGCAAACACAAAAAGTAGTTTTTTACTCAATATGACAGTAATGTTCTTAAAATCCTGAGATAATGTGAAAAAAGCAATACAAATGTTTTTCAACATAATTCCTACACCAAACATGCAACATTTCTAATAATGCCTGGAGACGTGTATCTTTGCTAGTTTTACCAGAAAAATTATCTTTTGTAAGTTTTGCAAAGACGCAAGTTGTTTTTTTTTATTCAATATGACAGTATAACTGTCATACCAATATAAAAGTTGTATAAACATAACTCCAAAACTGAACATGCATTTTGTCTAAGAATGCCTGTAATATTGTATCTATGTGAGTTTTACCAAATCAAGTATTTTGGTAAGGTTTACAAATACAAAAATTAAGTTTTACTCATAATGACAGTATCACTGCCACGCTCAATATGACAGTTATTTAAACAAACTTCTAAACCAAACTAAATGGCTAAGAATAAGTGGGGAAATGTAATTTTGTGAGTTTTACTGGAAACAAATATTTTATAAGGTTTTTAAAGACACAAGTTAGGTTTTTTTTAACTTAATATTACAGTATAACTGTCATACTAAATATGAAAGTTATATAAACATAACTCCAAAACCAAACATGCAATCCGTCTAAAAATGCCTGTAATATTGAATCTATGTGAGTTTTACTAGAATCAAGAATTTTGGTAAGGTTTACAAATACAAAAATTAGGTTTTACTCATAATGACAGTGTCACAGCCACATTCCAAATGACAGTTTTTTAAACATAACTCCTAAACCAAACATGCTAAATGGCTAATAATGCCTGGAGAAAAGTATCTTTGTGAGTTTTACTGGAAAATAATCATTTTGTATTGTTTGTAAAGACACAAGTTAGTTTTTTTAACTCAAAAAGACAGTATAACTGTCATACTAAATGTCAAAGTTATATAAACATAACTCCAAAACCAAACATGCATTATGTCTAAAAATGCCTGCAATGATGTATCTATGTGAGTTTTACTAGAAGCAGTTGTTTTTGTAAGTTTTGCAAATACAAAATATTGGTTTTACTCACTATGACAGTATACTGTCACATTCAACTGACAGTTATTTAAACATAACTCCTAAATCACAAATTCAAAATGACTAATAATGCCTTGAGAAATATATCTCTGTGAATTTTTCTGGAAAAAAATATTTTGTAATGTTTGTAAAAACACAAGTTAGTTTTTTTTACTCAATATGACAGTATAACTGTCATACTAAATATGAAAGTTATATAAACATAACTCCAAGACCAAACTTGCAATCCGTCTAAAATGCCTGTATTATTGAATCTATGTGAGTTTTACCAGAATCAGGTATTTTGGTAAGGTTTACAAATACAAAAATTAGGTTTTACTCATAATGACAGTGTCACAGCCACATTCCAAATGACAGTTTTTTAACCATAACTCCTAAACCAAACATGCTAAATGGCTAATAATGCCTGGAGAAAAGTATCTTTGTGAGTTTTACTGGAAAAAAATCATTTTGTATTGTTTGTAAAGACACAAGTTAGTTTTTTTAACTCAAAAAGACAGTATAACTGTCATACTAAATGTCAGTTATATAAACATAACTCCAAAACCAAACATGCATTATGTCTAAAAATGCCTGCAATGATGTATCTATGTGAGTTTTACTAGAAGCAGTTGTTTTTGTAAGTTTTGCAAATACAAAATATTGGTTTTACTCACTATGACAGTATACTGTCACATTCAACTGACAGTTATTTAAACATAACTCCTAAATCACAAATTCAAAATGACTAATAATGCCTTGAGAAATATATCTCTGTGAATTTTTCTGGAAAAAAATATTTTGTAATGTTTGTAAAAACACAAGTTAGTTTTTTTTACTCAATATGACAGTATAACTGTCATACTAAATATGAAAGTTATATAAACATAACTCCAAGACCAAAATTGCAATCCGTCTAAAATGCCTGTATTATTGAATCTATGTGAGTTTTACCAGAATCAGGTATTTTGGTAAGGTTTACAAATACAAAAATTAGGTTTTACTCATAATGACAGTATAACTGCCACATTCAAAATGACAGTTATTTAAACATAACTCCTCAACAAAACATGCTAAATGGCTAATTATGCCTGGAAAAAGGTATCTTTGTGAGTTTTACTGGAAAAAAAAATATTTTGTAAGGTTTGTAAAGACACAAGTTAGTTTTTTTTTACTCAATTTGACAGTATAACTGTCATATTAAATGTAAAAAATATATAAACCTAACTCCAAAACCAAACATGCATTACATCTAAAAATGCTTGTAACATTGTATCCATGTGAGTTTTACTAGAATCAGTTGTTTTTGTAAGGTTTGAAAATACAAAATATTGGTTTTACTCACTATGACAGTATAGCTGCCACGTTCAATCTGACAGTTATTTAAACATAACCACACGTACAAAATGACTATCAATGCCTGGAGAAATGTATCTTTGTGAGTTTTACTGGAAAAAAAAATATTTTGTAAGGTTTGTAAAGACACAAGTTAGTTTTTTTTTTACTCCATATGACAGTATAACTGTCATACTAAATGTAAAAGTTATATAAACATAACTCCAAAACCAAACATGCATTATGTCTAAAAAATGCCTGTAATATTGTATCTATGTGAGTTTCACTATAATCAGGTATTTTGGTAAGGTTACAAATACAAAAATTTAGTTTTACTCATAATGACAGAATAACTGCCACACGCAATATGACAGTTATTTAAACATAACTCCTAAACCACACATGCTATATGGCTAATAATGAGTTTTACTGAAAAAAAAAAATATTTTGTAAGGTTTGTAAAGACACAAGTTAGTTGTTTTTTTTACTCTATATGACAGTATAACTGTCATACTAAATGTTAAAGTTATATAAACATAACTCCAAAACCAAACATGCATTATGTCTAAAAATGCCTATCATATTGTATCTATGTGAGTTTTAGTAGAATCAGTTGTTTTTGTAAGTTTTGCTAATACAACATTTTGGTTTTACTCACTATGACAGTATACTGTCACATTCAATCTGACTGTTATTTAAACATAAATTCTAAACTACAGATGCAAAATGGCTAATAATGCCTGGAGAAATGTATTTTTGTGAGTTTTACTGGAAACAAATATTTTGTAAGGTTTGTATAGACACAAGTTAGGTTTTTTTTACTCATTATGATGGTATAACTGTCTTACTAAATTTGAAAGTTATACAAACAAAACTTCAAAACCAAACATGCAATCCGTCTAAAAATGCCTGTAATATTGAATCTATGTGAATTTTACTAGAATCAGGTATTTCGTTGAGGTTTACAAATACAAAAATAACGTTTTACTCATAATTACAGTATAACTGCCACACTCAATATGACAGTTATTTAAATATAACTTCTAAACCACACATGTAAAATGGCTAATAATGCCTGGAAAAATGTATCTTTGTTTTATTGGAAAAAAAAATGTTTGTAAGGTTTGTTAAGGTAAGTTTTTTTTTTTACTCAATATGACATTATAACTGTCATACTAAATGTAAAAGTTATATAAACATAACTCGAAAACCAAACATGCATTATATCTAAAAATGCCTGTAATATTGTATCCATGTGAATTTTACTAGAATCAGTTGTTTTTGTATGGTTTGCAAATACAAAATATTGTTTTTACTCACTATGACAGTATACTGCTGTCATATTGAGTAAAAAAAACAACTAACTTGTGTTTTAACAAACCTTACAAAATATTTTTTTCCAGAAAAATTCACAGACATACATTTCTCAAGGCATTATTAGTCATTTTGAATGTTTGGTTTAGGAGTTATGTTTAAATAACTGTCAGATCGAATGTGACAGTACACTGTCATAGTGAGTAAAACCATAATTTTGTAATTGCAAAACTTACAAAAACAACTGATTCTAGTAAAACTCACATAGATACATCATTTCAGGCATTTTTAGACATAATACATTTTTGGTTTTTATAAGTTTTCCATTTAGTATGACAATTATACTTATTATGTCTTTTTGAGTTAAAAAAAAAACTAACTTGTGTCTTTACAAACCTTACAAAAAAAAAAATTTCCAGTAAAACTCACAAATTTCTCCAGGCATTATTAGCCATTTAGCATGTTTGGTTTAGGAGCTATGTTTAAAAAACTGTCATTTTGATTGTGGCAGTTATCCGTCATTATGAGTAAAACCTGATTTTTGTATTTGTAATCCTTAACAAAATACCTGATTCTGGTAAAAATCACATAGATTCAATATTACAGACATTTTTAGACGGATTGCAAGTTTGGTTTTGGAGTTATGTTTTTATAACTTTTTATTTTTAGTGTGACAATTATACAGTCATATTAAGTAAAAAAACAAAAACAAATTTGTGTCTTTAAAAAACCTTACAAAATATTTTCTCTCCAGTAAAACTCACAAAGATACATTTCTCCAGGCATTATTAGCCATCTTGCATGTGTGGTTTAGGAGTTATGTTTGCATAACCGTCATATTGAGTTTGCAATTATACTGTCATTATGAGTAAAACCTAATTTTTGTATTTGTAAACCTTACAAAAATACCTGATTCTAGTACAACTCACATAGATTCAATATTACAGCCATTTTTTTTACGAATTGCGTGTTTGGTTTTGGAGTTATGTTTGTATAACTTTCATATTTAGTATGACAGTTATGCCATCATATTGAGTTAAAAAAAAATGTGTATCTTTACAAACCTTACAAAATAAAATACACAAAGATACATTTCTCCAGGCATTATTAGTCATTTTGCATGAGTATTTTAGGAGTTATGTTTAAATAACTGTCATATTGAGCGTGGCAGTTATACTGTCATTATGAGTCAAACCTAATTTTTGTATTGTAAACCTTACCAAAACACCTGATTCTGATAAAACTCACATATATTCATTATTACAGGCATTTTTAAACGGATTGCATGTTTGGTTTTCGAGTTTGGTTTTGGAGTTATGTTTAAATAACTTTTTTATTTAGTTTTACAGTTATACCGTCATATTGAGTAAAAAAAAACTAACTTGTGTCTTTGCAAACCTTACAAAAGATCATTATTCTAGTAAAATTAACAAAGATACATTTCTCCAGGTTTAATAGCCATTTTCATGTGTCGTTTATGAGTTTTGTTTAAATAATAAATGTCACTATCAGTAAAACCTAATTTTTTAATTTGTCAACCTTACCAAAATACTTGATTCTGGTAAAACTCACTTAGATTCAATATTACAGACATGTTTAGACGGATTGCAAGTTTGGTTTTGGAATCATGTTTATATATTTTTTACATGTAGTATGACGGTTATACTGTCATATTGAGTTAAAAAAAACTAACTTGTGTGTTTACAAACCTTAAAAAATATTTTTCCCTGTAAAACTCACAAAGATACATTTTTCCAGGCATTTTTAGCCATTTATTATTAGGAGTTATGTTTAAATAACTGTCATATTGAGTGTGACACTTATACTGTCATTATGTGTGGTTTAGGAGTTATGTTTTCATAACTGTCAGATTGAATGTGACAGTATACTGTCATAGTGAGTAAAACCTAATTTTTGTATTTGTAATCCTTACCAAAATACCTTACTCTGGTAAAAATCACATAGATTCAATATTACAGACATTTTTAGAAGGATTACAAGTTTGGTTTTGGAGTTATGTTTATATAATTTTCATATTTAATATGACGGTTTTTCCATCATGTTGAGAAAAAACAAAACTAACTTGTGTCTTTATAAAACTTACAAATTATTTTTTTCCAGTAAAACTCACAACGATACATTTCTCCAGGCATTATTAGCCATGTATCATGTTTGGTTTATCAATTATGTTTAAATAACTGTCATGTTGAGTGTGGCAGTTATATTTTCATTATGAGTAAAACCTATTTTTTGTATTTGTAAACCTTACCAAAATACCTGATTCTGGTAAAACTCATATAGATATAATATTACAGGAATTTTTAGACATAAAACATGTTTGGTTTTGGAGTTATGTTTATATAACTTTCAATTTTAGTATGATAGTTATACCATCATATTGAGTAAAAAAAACTAATTTGTGTCTTTACAAACCTTACAAAATATCTTTTTACCAATAAAATTCACAAAGACACATTTCTCCAGGCATGATTAGTCATTTTGCATTTGTGTTTTAGGAGTTATGTTTAAAAAGCTGTCATATTGAGTGTGGCAGTTATACTGTCATTTTGAGTAAAACCTAATTTTTGTATTTGTAAACCTTCCCAAAATACCTGATTCTGATAAAACTCACATATATGCAAAATTACAGAAATTTTTAGATGGATTGCACTTTTACATTTAGTATGACAGAAAAAACTAACTTGTGTCTTTACAATCCTTACAAAATAGTTTTTTTCCAGTTAAACTCACAACGATACCTTTCTCCAGGCAGTATTAGCCATTTAGCATGTTTGGTTTAGGAGTTATGTTTAAATAACTGTAATTTTGAACGTGGCAGTTATACTGTCATTATGAGTAAAACCTACTTTTTGTATTTGTAGACCTTACCAAAATACCTGATTCTGGTAAAACTCACATAGATTTAATATTACAGGCATTTTTAGACATAATGCATGTTTGGTTTTGGAGTTATGTTTATATAACTGTCATTTTGAATGTGGCCGTTATACTGTCATTATGAGTAAAAAAAGCTAACTTGTGTCTTTACAAACCTTACGAAATATATATTTTTTTCCAGTTAAACTCACAAACTCACTTTTCCCCAGGCATTATTAGCCATTTATCATGTTTGGATTAGGAGTTATGTTTAAATAACTGTCATATTGAGTGTGGCACTTATACTGTCATTATGAGTAAAACCTATTTTTTGTATTTGTAAACCTTACCAAAATACCTGATTCTGGTAAAACCCACATAGATACAATATTACAGGAATTTTTAGACATAAAGTATGTTTGGTTTTGGAGTTATGTTTATATAACTTTCATATTTAGTATGACAGTTATACCATCATATTGAGTAAAAAAAAACAAATTTGTATCTTTACAAACCTTACAAAATATTGTTTTCCAGTAAAATTCACAAATATACATTTCTCTAGGCATTACTATTCATTTTGCATTTGTATTTTAGGAGTTATGCTTAAATAACTGTCATATTGAGTGTGGCAGTTATACTGTCACTATGAGTAAAACCTAATTTTTAAATTTCTTACCAAAATACCTGATTCTGATAAAACTCACATACAATAAATATTACAGACATTTTTAGACTGATTGCATGTTTGGTTTTGGAGTTATGTTTATAAAACTTTCATATATAGTATGACAGCTATACTGTTAAATTGAGTAAAAAAAACTAACTTGTGTCTTTTCAAACCTTACAAAATATTTTTTTCCAGTAAAATTCACAAAGATACATTCCTCTAGGCATTATTAGCCATTTTGTCGGATTGATTGTGACAGTATACTGTCATTATGAGTAAAACTAAAATTTTGGATTTGTAAACCTTACAAAAACAACTGATTCTAGTAAAACTCACGTGGATACAAAATTATAGGCATTTTTAAACATAATGCATGTTTGGTTTTGGAGTTATGTTTAAATAATTGTCATATTGAATGTGGCAGTTATACTGTCATTATGAGTAAAACCTATTTTTTGTATTTGTAAACCTGACCAAAATACCTGATTCTGATAAAACTCAAATATATACAATATTACAGGATTTTTTTTAGACATAAAGCATGTTTCCATCATGTTGAGTAAAAAAAACTAACTTGTGTCTATACAAACCTTACAAAAAAATGTTTTCCAGTAAAACTCACAAAAATACATTTTCCCAGTTGTTATTAGCCATTTTGCATCTGTGGTTTAGAATTTATGTTTAAATAACAGTCAGATTGAATGTGACAGTATACTGTCATAGTGAGTAAAACCAAAATGTTGTATTTGCAAACCTTACAAAAACAACTGATTCTACTAAAACTCACATGGATACAATAATATAGGCATTTTTAGACATAATGCATGTTTGGTTTTGGAGTTAATTTTATATAACTTTTACATTAAGTATGACAGTTAGACTGTCATATGGAGTAAAAAAAAAAAAAAAACTTTTGTCTTTACAAACCTTACAAAATATTATTTTTTTCCAGTAAAACTCACAAAGGTACGTTTCTCCAGGCATTACTAGCCATTTAGCATGTGTGTTTAGGAGTTATGTTTAAATAACTGTCAGATTGAATGTGACAGTATACTGTCATTATGAGTAAAACCTATATTTTTTTATTTGTAAACATTACCAAAATACCTGATTCTAGTAAAACTCACATATATTCAATATTACAGGTATTTTTAGATGGATTGCATGTTTGGTTTTGGAGTTATGTTTATATAACTTTAATATTTAGTAAGACAGTTATACTGTCATAATAAGTAAAAAAAAAAAAAAAAAACTAACTTGTGTCTTTACAAACCATACAAAATATTTGTTTTCCAGTACAACTCACAAAGATACATTTCTCCAGGCATTATTAACCATTTCGCATGTGTCATTTAGGAGTTATGTTTAAATAACTATCATATGAAATGTGTGGCAGTTACACTGTCATTATCAGCAAAACCTATTTTTTTTAATTGTAAACATTACCAAAATACCTGATTCTAGTAAAACTCACATATAATCAATATTACAGGCATTTTTAGGCGGATTGCATGTTTGGTTTTGGAGTTATGTTTATATAACTTTAATATTTAGTATTACAGTTATACTGTCATATAAAAACTAACTTGTGTCTTTACAAACCTTACAAAATATTTTTTTCCGGTAAAACTCACAAAGATACATTTCTCCAGGCATTATTAGCCCTTTTGCATGTGTGGCTTAGGAGTTATGTTTAAATAACTGTCAGATTGAATGTGACAGTATACTGTCATAGTGAGTAAAACCAATAGTTTGTATTTGCAAAACTTACAAAAACAACTGATTCTAGTAAAACTCACATGGATACAATATTACAGAATTTTTTTAGACATAATGCCTGTTTGGTTTTGGAGTTAAGTTTATATAACTTTTACATTTAGTATGACAGTTTTACTGTCATATTGAGTAAAAAAAACTAACTTGTGTCTTTACAAACCTTACTAAATATTTTTTTTTCCAGTAAAACTCACAAAGATACATTTCTCCAGGCATTATTAGACATTTAGCATGTTTGGTTTAGGAGTTATGTTTAAATAAATGTCATATTGAGTGTGGCAGTTATCTGTCATTATTAGGAAAAAATTAATTTTAGTATTTGTAAACCTTACCAAAATACCTAATTCTAGTAAAACTCACATAGATTCAATATTACAGTTATTTTTATACGGATTGCATGTTTGGTTTTGGAGTAATGTTTATAAAACGTTCATATATAGTATGACAGCTAAACTGTTAAATTGAGTAAAAAAAACTAACTTGTGTCTTTTCAATTCTTACAAAATAGTTTTTTCCAGTAAAATTCACAAAGATACATTCCTCCAGGCATTTTTAGCTATTTTGTCAGATTGATTGTGACAGTATACTGTCATTATGAGTAAAACTAAAATTGTGGATTTGTGAACCTTACAAAAACAACAGATTCTAGTAAAACTCACGTGGATACAAAATTATAGGCATTTTTAGACATAATGCATGTTTCCATCATATTGAGTAAAAAAAACTAACTTGTGTCCATACAAACCTTACAAAATATTTGTTTTCTAGTAAAACTCACAAAAATAATGTTTTCCAGTAATTATTGGCCATTTTGCATCTGTGGTTTAGAATTTATGTTTAAATAACAGTCAGATTGAATGTGACAGTATACTGTCATATGGAGTAAAAAAAAAAAAAAAAAAAAAAAACTTGTGTCTTTACAAACCTTACAATTTTTTTTTTCCAGTAAAACTCACAAAGGTACATTTCTCCAGGCATTTTTAGCCATTTAGCATGTGTGGTTTAGGAGTTATGTTTAAATAACTGTCAGATTGAATTTGACAGAGTACTGTCACAGTGAGTAAAACCAATATTTTGTATTTGCAAACCTTACAAAAAAAACTGATTTTAGTAAAACTCACATGGATACAATATTACAGGCATTTTTAGACATAATGCATGTTTGGTTTTGGAGTTAAGTTTATATAACTTATACATTTAGTCCATCCATCCATCCATCTTCTTCCGCTTATCCGAGGTCGGGTCGCGGGTCAGCAGCCTAAGCAGGGAAGCCCAGACTTCCCTCTCCCCAGCCACTTCGTCCAACTCTTCCTTTGGGACCCCGAGGCGTTCCCAGGCCAGCCGGGAGACATAGTCTTCCCAACGTGTCCTGGGTCTTCCCCGCGGCCTCCTACCGGTCGGACGTGCCCTAAACACCTCCCTAGGGAGGCGCTCGGGTGGCATCCTGACCAGATGCCCGAACCACCTCATCTGGCTCCTCTCGATGTGGAGGAGCAGCGGCTTTACTTTGAGCTCCCCCCGGATGGCAGAGCTTCTCACCCTATCTCTAAGGGAGAGCCCCGCCACCCGGCGGAGGAAACTCATTTCGGCCGCTTGTACCCGTGATCTTGTCCTTTCGGTCATAACCCAAAGCTCATGACCATAGGTGAGGATGGGAACGTAGATCGACCGGTAAATTGAGAGCTTTGCCTTCCGGCTCAGCTCCTTCTTCACCACAATGGATCGATACAGCGTCCGCATTACTGAAGACGCCGCACCGATCCGCCTGTCAATCTCACGATCCACTCTTCCCTCACTCGTGAACAAGACTCCGAGGTACTTGAACTCCTCCACTTGGGGCAAGATCTCCCCAACCCGGAGATGGCACTCCACTCCAACCATGGACTCGGACTTGGAGGTGCTGATTTTCATCCCAGTCGCTTCACACTCGGCTGCGAACCGATATAGCGAGGGCTAAAGATCCTGGCCAGATGAAGCCATCAGGACCACATCATCTGCAAAAAGCAGAGACCTAATCCTGCAGCCACCAAACCAGTCATAGTGAATAAAACCTAATTTTTGTGTTTGCGAACCTTACAAAAACAACTGATTCTAGTAAAACTCACATAGATACAATATTAAACGCATTTTTAGACATAATGCATGTTTGGTTTTGGATTAATGTTTAAATAACTTTTATATTTAGTATGACAGTTATACTGTCATATTGAGTAAAAAAAACAATTTGTGTCTTTGCAAACCTTACAAAAGATCATTATCCTAGTAAAACTAACAAAGATACATTTCTCCAGACATTATTAGCCATTTCGCATGCGTGTTTAGGAGTTATGTTTAAATAACTGTCATATTGAGTCTGGCAGTTATACTATCATATTGAGTAAAAAAAAAAAAAGGCACCTGGGGATAAGTTGATTGGCAACACTAAATCGGCCATAGTGTGTGAATGTGAGTGTGAATGTTGTCTGTCTATCTGTGTTGGCCCTGTGACGAGATGGCGACTTGTCAAGGGTGTACCCTGCCTTCCGCCCGATTGTAGCTGAGATAGGGTCCAGCGAACCCCTGCGACTCCAAAAGGGACAAGCGGTAGAAAATGGATGGATGGATGGAACTTGTGTTTTTGCAAACCTTACAAAAGAAAATGTTTCTAGTAAAACTCACAAATATACATTTCTTCACGGATTATTAGACATTTTTCATGTGTGGTTTAGGAGTTATTTTTAAATAACTGTCATATTGAGTGTGGCAGTTATACTGTCATATTGAGTTAAGAAAAACTAATTTGTGTTTTTGCAAACCATACAAAAGAAAATGTTTCTCGTAAAACTCAAAAATATACATTTCTTTACGCATTATTAGACATTTTTCATTTAAATAACTCATATTGAGTGTGACAGTATACTGTCATAGTGAGTAAAACCCATTTTTTGTATTTGCAAACCTTACAAAAACAACTGATTCTAGTAAAACTTACATAGATACAATATTGTAGGCATTTTTTGACATAATGCATGTTTGGTTTTGGAGTTATGTTTATATAATTTTCATGTTTAGTATGACAGTTATACTGTCATATTGAGTAAAAAAAAATAATTTGTGTCTTTGCAAACCCTACAAAATATTTTTTTTCTAGTAAAACTCACTAAGATACATTACTCCAGGCATTATTAGCCATTTTGCATGTGTGGTTTAGGAGTTATGTTTAAATAACTGTCAGATTGAGTGTGACAGTATACTGTTATAGTGAGTAAAACCTAATTTTTGTATTTGCGAACCTCACAAAAACAATTAATTCTAGTAAAACTCACATGGATTCAATATTACAGGCATTTTTAGACATTTTGCATGGTTTGTTTAGGTATTATGTTGGTATACATTTTTGTGGTTTAGGAGTTATGTTTAAATAACTGTCATATTGAGTGTGACAGTATGAACTCACAAAGATACATTTCTTTACGCATTTTTAGACATTTTGCATGTTTGGTTTAGGAGTTTTGTTGGAATACATTTGTATTGCTTTTTTCTTATCTTACCACCTTATCGTGGTATAGGATCATGGTGTCCCAATGATCCTAGGAGCTATGTTGTCCGGGGGATTTTATGCCCCCTGGTAGGGTCTCCCAAGACAAACAGGTCGTAGGTGAGGGATCAGACAAAGAGCAGCTCAAAGACCTTTATGAAAAGTACAAATCGAGGACCGAGGTTTTTCCGCGCCCGGACGCGGGTCACCGGGGCTCCCCTCTGGAGCCAGGCCCAGAGGTGGGGCACGATGGCGAGCGCCTGGTGGCCGGGCCTGTCCCCATGGGGCCTGGCCGGGCTCAGCTCGAAGAGGCAACGTGGGTCCCCCCTCCAATGGGCTCACCACTCATGGGCTGGGTCATAGAGGTCGTGTGCAGTGTGAGCAGGGCAGCAGCCGAAGGCAGGGCACTTGGCGGTCCGATCATCGCCGATCACGCCAGCTCTTGGGACGTGGAACGTCACCTTGCTGAGAGGGAAGGAGCCTGAGCTGGTGCGTGAGGTGGAGAAGTTCACATTGACGCACAGCAAGGGCTCTGGAACCTGTTCTCTCGAGAAGTGGCTGGACTCTCTTCCACGCTGGCGTGGCAAGCAATGAGAGGCGACGAACTGGGGTGGCAATTCTTGTTGCCCCCTGGCTCAAAGCCTGCACGTTGGACTTTAACCCAATAGACGAGAGGGTAGCTTCCCTCCGCCTCCGGGTTGGGGGACAGGTCATGACTGTTGTTTGTGCTTACGCACCAAACAGCAGCTCAGAGTACCCACTCTCTTTGGATTCCCTTGAGGGAGTACTGGAGAGTGCTCCCTTGGGTGATTCCCTTGTTCTGTTTGGGGACTTCAACGCTCATGTTGGCAACGACAGTGAAACCTGGAGAGGCGTGATTGGGAAAAATGGCCACTTGGATCTGAATCCAAGTGGTGCTTTGTTATTGGACTTTTGTGCTCATCATGGATTGTCCATAACAAACACAATGTTCAAATATAAGGGTTTCCATATGTGCACTTGGCACCAGGACACCCTCGGCCGCAGTTCCATGATTGACTTTGTAGTTGTGTCATGGGATTTGCGGCCTCATAGCTTTCTACCGATCACCACCTGGTGGTGAGCTGGCTTTAATGATGGGGGAGGATGCAGGACAGACCTGGCAGGCCCAAACGCATTGTGAGGGTCTGCTGGGAACGCCTAGCAGAGTCTCCTGTCAGAGAGCGTTTCAATTAACACCTCTGGAAGAACTTTGAACATGTCACGAGGGAGGTGCTGGACATTGAGTCTGAGTGGACCATGTTTCGTGCCTCTATTATCGAGGCGGCTGATTGGAGCTGTGGCCACAAGGTGGTTGGTGCCTGTCGTGGCGGTAATCCTAGAACCCGCTGGTGGACACCAGTCGTGAGGGATGCCGTCAAGCTGAAGAAAGAGCCCTATCGGGTCCTTTTTGCTCATTGGACTCCAGAAGCAGCGGACAGGTACCGATAGGCCAAGCAAAGTGCGGCTTCAGCGGTCGCGGAGGCAAAAACTCGGACATGGGAAGAGTTTGGGGAAGCCATGGTGTGGAAGTTTCTTGCTTCCGGGTTCTCTGGACCACCCACCATGGACATGACAGCTTCATTCAGGGTTTTGAACATTGTTTTATTTTTCAATAAAATGTCCTTGTTGTCCATTTCAGCAATATTCACTCTTTCGCTCGCTCACGCTCACTCTGTCCCCACCTGAGCACATGAATGGTTTTTCTGCTGCTCTCTTCTCACCTGAGCACAGAAATGGTTTTCATTTTGCTTTTCAGCAAACGTCTTTTTGGAATCTGTCCGTCCACTTTGCTCTCTCTCTCTCTCGGCGTGCTCTGCCATCCACCAACCCTTTTTCTTCCCGACTGCTGCTTTTAACAGAGCGACAGGTGATCAGACAAACACTCTCAGCTGTGTCATCTACGCACCTGTCGCTAATCTCGAAGCCGGTCCTGACACATCCCGCCTCGCTGCAGGTCTGCAGGCCACGCCCATCACATACCTCCACCGCCAGACTCAGGCCGGGACGCCGTCCGGCCGCGCCCCCCCCTCCCCCCCCCGGCCACGGCCATCTGTGCCCCCGGTCTGTGAATCGCTCTGAAGTTGTAGGGTTGCAAAGCTAGATACCAACGGGTGATTCGCACGTTGGCATCTTTCATGCGGCGGAGCCACTGGAGGGGCTTGTGGTAGCCCCAGCTACCTCCTGGGGCTGAATGAGCGCCCCAGGAGGTAGTATCGCAGGGCCCCGACCGCCCACCTGATGGTGAGGCACTCCCTCTCCACTGTGCTGTACCTTGCCTCCCTTTCGGACAGCTTCCGGCTGATGTAGAGTATGGGTCGGTCGACACCCTCCACCTGCTGGGACAAAACCGCTCCCAGTCCTCTGCCCGTCGCGTCAGCCTGCAGACAAAACGGGAGAGAAACATCAAGCATGTGCAGGACCGGCTCCTCGCAGAGGGCCTTCTTAACCCTCTCAAACGCCTGCTGGCACTGCCCCGTCCACTGCACCAGATCTGGAGCACCCTTTCGGGTGAGGTCAGTTATTGGGCTGGTCAGGTCCGCAAACCGGGGGATAAACCTCCGGTAGTAACCCGCCAGACCCAAAAACTGCCTCACCTCTTTTTTCGTTTTGGGGTTTGGGCAGGCCGCAATTGCCGCTGTTTTATAACAATTTGTTTTATAAAAAAGTCTGTGCTGACCAACTGTCACCGGTATTCACAGACATATTCAATCTGGCCCTTGAACAGTCCGTCATCCCCACCTGTCTGAAAAAATCCACCATTGTCCCTGTTCCAAACAAATCTGCCCCTGCCTGCCTCAACGACTACCGCCCCGTAGCCCTCACCCCCATAGCCATGAAGTGCTTTGAGAAGCTAATCAAAGACCACATATGCTCCTCCCTCCCCCCCACTATAGACCCCCTGCAATTTGCATACCGCCCAAACAGGTCAACCGACGATGCAATCGCACACGTGACACACCTGACACGACAAGACACACCTGGACAAAAGGCAGGGGAACTATGTGAGAATGTTGTTCATAGACTACAGTTCAGCATTCAACACCATAGTCCCATCCAAGCTTGTCATCAAGCTCAAGGACCTGGGCTTGAACTCAACCCTCTGTCAGTGGGTCCTGGATTTCCTGACAGGCAGACCACAAGTGGTGAGAGCAGGGAACTGCACTTCATCAACCATCATCCTCAACACCGGAGCCCCCCAGGGCTGCGTTCTGAGCCCCCTCCTCTATTCACTTTACACATATGACTGTGTGGCTAAAAACACCACCAACTCCATTGTGAAATTTGCTGACGACACAGCTGTGGTGGGCCTCATCTCCGGCAACGATGAGACGGCCTACCTGAGTGAAGTGAAGAACCTGGCACTATGGTGTCAGGAGAACCACCTCGCCCTGAACGTCAGCAAGACCAAGGAGATCATAGTGGGTTTTAGGAGACGGGGGGCAAGGAACTACAGTCCACTAAGCATAGACGGGACGCCGGTCGAGAGAGTGACCAACTTCAAATACCTCGGAGTGACAATATTAGAAGACCTGTCCTGGACCACACACATAGACAACGTGGTGAAAAAGGCACGACAGCGTCTCCACTTCCTCAGGAGACTCAGGAAGTTCAAACTAAACCACAAGATCCTCAGAAACTTCTACTTATGCACAACAGAGAGTGTCATGACTGGAAACATCACCTCCTGGTTTGGGAATAGCACCGCACACGACTGCAACAGACTGCAGAGAGTGGCCAGATCAGCCGAGCGCACCATCGGAGGTGTGCTCCCAACCATCTGCAACATCTACACCAGGCGGTGTAGATCCAAGGCCAAGAGGATAGTGAGGGACTCTAGCCACCCAAGCAACTGCCTCTTCTCACTGCTGCAGTCAGGCAAGCGCTACCGGAGTCTCATGGCCAACACGGAGAAACTCAGGAGGAGCTTCTATCCCCAAGCCATCAGACTGCTCAACTGCACCGCTGATTAACACTTTATCACAATTGCACAAAACCGCACGCACAAGAATCACTTTACTTACCACTGTAATTAATGGACTACAATACTCTTCATTCAATGACTGTAATAATGTAAAAACAAGAGTATAAAGAAGTCATACTGTTTGTTCATACTACTGTCACTACTCAACTGCCAAAAGAACTGTAGACAACTTAATATTTATCACTTCCTATACTGTATATACTGCGTATACTGTATATACTGTTATACTATTTCATATTGCACTGGTACTGTATGTGACTACTGTACTTTTACTTGTACTGATACTTCTACCATAACGACTGGGACTTATTGTGCAACTTATTGTCTTGTAATTAATGTACATCAGAGCTATACAAATTGTTGTATTTTTTGTATTTAGTGTATTAGATTCGGCGTCACGGTGGTAGAGGGGTTAGTGCATCTGCCTCACAATACGAAGGTCCTGAGTAGTCTTGGGTTCAAAACCGGGCTCGGGATCTTTCTGTGTGGAGTTTGCATGTCCTCCCCGTGACTGCGTGGGTTCCCTCCGGGTACTCCGGCTTCCTCCCACCTCCAAAAACATGCACCTGGGGATAGGTTGATTGGCAACACTAAATTGACCCTAGTGTGTGAATGTGAGTGTGAATGTTGTCTGTCTATCTGTGTTGGCCCTGCAATGAGGTGGCGACTTGTCCAGGGTGTACCCCGCCTTCCGCCCGATTGTAGCTGAGATAGGCTCCAGCGCCCCCCGCGACCCCAAAAGGGAATAAGCGGTAGAAAATGGATGGATGGATGGATTAGATTCAGCAACTAGTGTTTGGATCCCACTGGACGCAATATCCGAAGAGCATGGAAAAAAGCATTTCACTGTGGTGTATTCTGCATGTGACTTCGCCGGGTTGGCGGTGAGCCCTGCCTGTCTCAGGGACTCGAGCACTGCCCCCACCCGCCGCATGTGCTCATCCCAGCCGCTATTCTGGATGATAACATCATCTAGGCAGGCCGCAGCGTATGGAACGTGGGGTCACAGTGAGGCGCTGGAATGTGGCGGGCGCACCGAACAAGCCAAACGGAAGTGTCACAAATTGGTACAAACCTTCCGGAGTGGAAAAGGCCGTTTTTCCCCTGGACTCTGGTGACAAGGGAATCTGCCAGTAGCCCTTGGTTAAATCCAGTGTCGATCAAGGAGATCGTCGAACCGAGGCATTGGGTACGCGTCAAAACGTGAAATTTCGTTCACCTCGCGGTAATCCACACAGAACCGCACAGACCCATCCTTCTTCACTACCAGAACAATGGGGCTGCACCACGCACTGTGGGATTCTTCTATTACCCCCAATTCCAGCATGGATTTTAATTCCTCCCGAATTACTTTGCATTTGTGTTCCGGGAGCCTATAGGGCTGAGACCGCACCGTCTCAATATGATGCTGGATGTGGCTCGTGCACCCGGGCCGAGGGGAGAACACATCAGAGAAGCGCTGCTGCAGCTTAGCAACACCCGCTCTCTGCGCTAACGTGAGGAGGGGAAAGGGCGGACCAGAGCGCGGGACCTCTGGCCCGAACTCCTCCTCCTCCTTAACAACCTCCTTCCATGCTTTCAGGAGGTTTATATGATAAATTTAGGTGGCTCCGCCCCGGTCCGAGCGCCGGACCTCGTAGTCAACATCACCCACTTGCCGTGTGACCTCGAAGGGTCCTTGCCTGCGCGCAAGTAATTTCGAGCTGGATGTGGGGAGTAATACAAGCACTTTTTCTCCCGGTGAAAATTTTCTTAGCTGAGTCCCCCTGTTATACGCGCGCTGCTGACGTTCCTGGGCACGGAGCAAATTCTCGCGTGACAAGTGCCCCACCGTGTGGAGTTTTGCTCGCATGTCCATGACGTATTGAATTTCGTTTTTGCTGGAGCTTGTCCCCTCCTCCCAGCTTTCTTTAATTACGTCCAACACTCCGCGCGGCTTCCTGCCGTATAATAACTCAAAAGGTGCAAAGCCTGTGGAGGCCTGAGGTACCTCCCGCATCGCAAACAGTAGATAGCCATTTATCCCAATTTGGTTTGTCCTCATGTGTAAACTTACGGATCATGGTTTTCAGCGTCTTATTTAGCCGCTCCACCAGGCCATCTGTTTGTGGGTGATATGCTGATGCGGATCGTTTTAATTCCCAATAATCCGTACAGTTCCTTTATCGTGCGTGACATAAAGGACGTGCCCTGGTCAGTCAGAATCTCTTTCGGGATTCCAACTCAGGAGATGACCTGAAACAGGGCCTGCGCTACACTCATTGCAGAGATGGAGCGCAGTGGCACTGCTTCGGGATAGCGCGTTGCGTAATCCACCACGACTAGCACAAAGCGATATCCCTGTGTGCTCGGGTGGAATGGTCCGATGAGGTCCATACCCATTCTTTCGAAGGGGACCTCCATGAGCGGCAATGGCCGCAAAGGCGCCTTTGGGGTGGCCGCCGGGTTCAACAGCTGACAGTCCGGGCAGGCAGCGCACCAGCGGCGCACGTCTGCCCGGATGCCCGGCCAATAGAATCGGACCATGACCCGATTGAGTGTTTTATTATACCCCATGTGGCCAGCCATGGGATTATAATGCGCCGCCTGGAAAACCATTTTCTCGGCAGGGTCCTTTAGTGTGCATTTTAGTTTGCCCAACCAGTCTACATGTGCTTTGTGGACTTGGAGAAGGCATTCGACCATGTCGGACTGTCTGATTGTGGCGGTCTGCTCCCTGTATGATCAGTATCACTTGGACCGCATTGCCGACAGTAAATCGGACCCGTTTCCAGTGAAGGTTGGACTCCGCCAAGACTGCCCTTTGTCACCTATTCTGTTCATAACTTTTATGGACAGAATTTCTAGGCGCAGTCATGGCGTTGAGAGGATCCGGTTTGGTGGCTGAAGGATTGGGTATCTGCTTTTTGCTTCAACTGGCCAGGATCTTCAGCTTCCATTGGTTCTCAGCCGAGTGTGAAGCGACTGGGATGAGAATCAGCACCTCCAAGTCCGAGTCCATGGTTCTCGCCCGGGAAAGGGTGGAGTGCCAGATGAGGTGGAGCCAGATGAGGTGGTTCGGGCATCTGCTCAGGATGGTAAATGGTAATGGTTATACTTGTATAGCGCTTTTCTAACTTTTTTTTGAGGAACTCGAAGCACTTTGACACTATTTCCACATTCACCCATTCACACACACATTCACACACTGATGGTGGGATGCCACCCAATGCCACCCGAACGCCTCCCTAGGGAGGTGTTTAGGGCAAGACCAATCGGCAGGAGGCCACGGGGAAGACCCAGGACATGTTGGGAAGACTATGTCTCCCGGCTGGCCTGGGAACGCTTTGGGATCCCCCGGGAAGAGCTGGACGAAGTGGCTGGGGAGAGGGCAGTCTGGGCTTCTCTGCTTAGGCTGCTGCCCCCGCAACCCGACCTCGGATAAGCGGAAGAAGATGGATGGATGGATGTTGAGTAAAAAAAACTAACTTGTGTCTTTGCAAACCTTACAAAATATATTTTTCTAGTAAAACTCACAAAGATACATTTCTCCAGGCATTATTAGCCATTTTGCATGTGTGGTTTAGGAGTTATGTATAAATAGCTGTCTTATTGAGTGTGACAGTATACTGTCAAGTGAGTAAAACCTAATTTTTGTATTTGCAAACCTTACAAAAACAACTGATTCTAGTAAAACTCAAATAAATACATTATTACAGGCATTTTTAGGCATAATGTGTGTTTGGTTTTGGAGTTATGTTTATATAACTTTCAGATTTAGTATGACAGTTATACTGTCATATTGAGTAAAAACACTAACTTTTAAAATGTTTTTTTCCATTAAAACTCACAAAGATACATTTCTCCAGGCATTATTAGCCATTTTGCATGTGTGGTTTAGGAGTTATGTTTAAATAACTGTATTGAGTGTGACAGCATACTGTCATAGTGAGTAAAACATAATTTTTGTATTTGCAAACCTTACAAAAACAACTGATTCTAGTAAAACTCACATAGATTCAATATTACAGGCATGTTTAAACATTTTGCATGTTTGGTTTAAGAGTTATGTTTATATAACTTTCCTATTTAGTTTTAATTGCTTTTTTCGCATTATCTCAGGATTCTAAGAACAGAACTGTCATATTGAGTGTGGCAGTTATACTGTCATTTTGAGTAAAACCTAATTTTTGTATTTGTAAACCTTACCAAAATACCTGATTCTAGTAAAACTCACATAGATTCAATATTACAGGCATTTTTAGACAGATTGCATGTTTGGTTTTGGAGTTATGTTTATATAACTTTCCTATTTAGTATGACAGTTATACTGTCATTTTGAATACAAAAACTAACTTGTCTTTGCAAACCTTACAAAAGATCATTTTTCTAGTAAAACTAACCAAGACACATTTCTCCAGGCATTATTAGCCATTTTGCATGTGTTGTTTAGGAGTCATGTTTAAATAACCGTCATATTGAGTGTTACAGTATACTGTCATAGTGAGTAAAACCAAATTTTTGTATTTGTAAACCTTACAAAAACAACTAATTCTAGTAAAACTCACATATATACAATATTACAGGCATTTTTAGACATATTGCATGTTTGGTTTTGGAGTTATGTTTATATAACTTTCATATGTAGAATGACAGTTATACTGTCATATTGAGTAAAAAAAATAACTTGTGTCTTTGCAAACCTTACAAAAGAAAATGTTTCTAGTAAAACTCATAAAGATACATTTCTTCACGCATTATTAGACATTTTACATGTTTAGTGTAGGAGTTGTGTTGAAATACATTTTTATTGCTTTTTTCGCATTATCTCAGGATTCTAAGAACATTACTGTCATATTGAGTAAAACACTACTTTTTGTGTTTGCAAGCCTTAAAAAAGCATATTTTTCGAGTAAAACTCACAAGGATGCATTATTAGCCATTTTTTATGTGTGGTTTAGGAGTTATGTTTAAATGAAGTGAAGTGAATTATTTATTTATATTTATATTTTATATAGCGCTTTTCTCTAGTGACTCAAAGCGCTTTACATAGTGAAACCCAATATCTAAGTTACATTTAAACCAGTGTGAGTGGCACTGGGAGCAGGTGGGTAAAGTGTCTTGCCCAAGGACACAACAGCAGTGACTAGGATGGCGGAAGCGGGGATCGAACCTGCAACCCTCAAGTTGCTGGCACGGCCGCTCTACCAACCGAGCTATACAGCCCCGACTGTCATATTGAGTGTGACAGTAACCTGTCATAGTGAGTAAAACCTAATTATTGTATTTGCAAACCTTACAAAAACAACTGAGTCTAGTAAAACTCACGTATATTCAATATTATAGGCATATTTTAGACATTTTGCATGTTTGGTTTAGGAGTTATGTTTCAAAATCTGCTGTGGTGTCAAGCAGGGATGCGTGCTGGCGCCCACCCTGTTTGGGATCTTCTTGTCCCTCCTCCTGCGCCAAGCATTTGCTACAGCAACTGAAGGAGTCTACCTTCACACAAGGACAGACGGTAAACTATTCAACCTTGCCCGTCTGAAAGCCAAAACAAAGGTCAGGCCACTCGTCATCCGGGACATGCTGTTTGCTGACGACGCAGCAGTGGTAGCACACTCCCAGGAGCACCTGCAAACCGTAATGGACCAGTTCACCAAAGCCTGTCAGGACTTCAGCCTGACCATCAGTCTGAGCAAAACCAAGACGATGGGACAGGGAACTGAACCCCCACCCTCTATCACCATCAACAACTACACCTTGGAAGTCGTAAACACCTTCACCTACCTCGGTTCCACCATCCCCGACAACCTGTCACTCGATGCCGAGCTCAGTGGCCGCATCGGAAAAGCTGCCTCAACTATTGGGGGGTTTACAGCGAGAGTATGGGAAAACAGCAAGATCACTATCCACACTATGGTGCAGGTGTCAGAGCCTGTGTCACCAGTACTCTACTGTACGGTAGTTAAACCTGGACCCTACACTCCCACCAAGAGCGTCAGCTGAACATCTTCCATCTTCGCTGCCTTAGGCGTCTACTGGGCATCACCTGGAGGGACCGGATCACAAACCAATCAGTCCTGGAGAGAGCACAGCTTCCCAGCATGTGCTCCCTACTGTGGCAGCGACGTCTCCGCTGGCTGGGCCATGTCCGACGGATGGGCGAATTCCAAAGCATATCCTCTATGCTGAACTCACAACTGGCAAGAGCCAGATTGGCCGTCCCCAGCTGTGTTACAAGGACGTCTGCAAACAAGACCTCAAGTCTTTTGACATCGGCCCAGAATGCTGGGAAGATGCTGCCCAGGACTGCCTTCAGTGGCAGCAGGCACTCACTCCGCAGCGGGCTGCTCAAGTCAGAAACCACCCTGGCCCTACACAATGAGGCTAAAAGGACAAAGAGAACAGGGCTCAGCGACACAGGCAACATCTATGCTGGTCTGACCGGTCTGGATATGTGACATCTGAATGTCTCTCACGAATTGGCCTACACAGCCACAGGAGACGCTGCGACAAGACCGGACTCCGAGGCACAGGAAATCAATGGTCTTCCGAGACTGCGATGCCAATGATGATGAAAGTTAAAATAAACATAACTCCAAAACCAAAAATGCAATCTCTCTAAAAATGCCTGTAATATTGTATCTATGTGAGTTTTACTAGAATCAGGTATTTTGGTAAGGTTTGAAAATACAAAAATTAGGATTTACTCATAATGACAGTGTAATTATCACACTCAATATGATAGTTATTGAAACATAACTCCTAAACCACACATGACAAATGGCTAATAATGCCTGAAATAATGTGTCCTTGTGAGTTATACTCGAAACATATGCTTTTTTAAGGCTTGCAAACAAAAAAAGTTGTTTTTTTACTTAATATGACAGTACTACTCAGTGGCCTAGTGGCTAGAGTGTCCGCCCTGAGATCGGTAGGTTGTGAGTTCAAATCCCGGCCGAGTCATACCAAAGACTATAAAAATGGGACCCGTTACCTCCCTGCTTGACACTCAGCATCAAGGATCGGAATTGGGGGTTAAATCACCAAAAATGATTCCCGGGCGCGGCACCGCTGCAGCCCACTGCTCCCCTCACCTCCCAGGGGGTGAACAAGGGGATGGGTTAAATGCAGAGGACAAATTTCACCACACCTAGTGTGTGTGTGACAATCATTGGTACTTTAACTTTAACTTAATGTTCTTAGAATCCTGAGTTGATGCGAAAAAAGCAATACAAATGTATTGAAACATAACTCCTAAAGCAAACATGCAAAATGTCTAATAATGCCTGAAGAAATGTATCTTTGTGAGTTTTACTAGAAAAAAACATTTTTGTAAGGTTTGCAAAGACACAAGTTAGTTTTTTTTACTCAATATGACAATATAACTGTCATATTAAAATATGAAAGTTATATAAACATAACTCCAAAACCAAACATGCCATCTGTTTAAAAATGCCTGTAATATTATATCTATGTGAGTTTTACTAATATCAGTTGTTTTTGTAAGGTTTGCAAATACAACAATTAGGTTTTACTCATAATATAGGCTACTGCATACTTGCCAACCTTGAGACCTCCGATTTCGGGAGGTGGGGGGTGGGGTGGGCGTGGTCGGGGTGGGGCGGAGGCGTGGTTGGGGGCGTGGCTAAGAGGGGAGGAGTATATTTACAGCTAGAATTCACCAATTCAAGTATTTCATATATATATACAGTATGTATATATATATATATATATATATATATACTGCATATATATATATATATATATACTGCATATATATATATATATATATATATATATATATATATATATATATATATATATATATATATATATATATATGGGGCAGCACGGTGGCAGAGGGGTTAGTGCATCTGCCTCACAATACGAAGGTCCTGAGTAGTCTTGGGTTCAATCCCGGGCTCGGGATCTTTCTGTGTGGAGTTTCCATGTTCTCCCCGTGACTGCGTGGGTTCCCTCCGGGTACTCCGGCTTCCTCCCACCTCCAAAAACATGCACCTGGGGATAGGTTGATTGGCAACACTAAATTGGCCCTCACCTCCCAGGGGGTGAACAAGGGGATGGGTTAAATGCAGAGGACAAATTTCACCACACCTAGTGTGTGTGTGACAATCATTGGTACTTTAACTTTAACTTAATGTTCTTAGAATCCTGAGTTGATGCGAAAAAAGCAATACAAATATATTGAAACATAACTCCTAAAGCAAACATGCAAAATGTCTAATAATGCCTGAAGAAATGTATCTTTGTGAGTTTTACTAGAAAAAAAAACATTTTTGTAAGGTTTGCAAAGACACAAGTTAGTTTTTTTTACTCAATATGACAATATAACTGTCATATTAAAATATGAAAGTTATATAAACATAACTCCAAAACCAAACATGCCATCTGTTTAAAAATGCCTGTAATATTATATCTATGTGAGTTTTACTAATATCAGTTGTTTTTGTAAGGTTTGCAAATACAACAATTAGGTTTTACTCATAATATAGGCTACTGCATACTTGCCAACCTTGAGACCTCCGATTTCGGGAGGTGGGGGGGTGGGGTGGGCGTGGTCGGGGTGGGGCGGAGGCGTGGTTGGGGGCGTGGCTAAGAGGGGAGGAGTATATTTACAGCTAGAATTCACCAATTCAAGTATTTCATATATATATACAGTATGTATATATATATATATATATATATATATATATATATACTGCATATATATATATATATATATATATACACTGCATATATATATATATATATATATATATATATATATATATATATATATATATATATATGGGGCAGCACGGTGGCAGAGGGGTTAGTGCATCTGCCTCACAATACGAAGGTCCTGAGTAGTCTTGGGTTCAATCCCGGGCTCGGGATCTTTCTGTGTGGAGTTTCCATGTTCTCCCCGTGACTGCGTGGGTTCCCTCCGGGTACTCCGGCTTCCTCCCACCTCCAAAAACATGCACCTGGGGATAGGTTGATTGGCAACACTAAATTGGCCCTAGTGTGTGGATGTGAGTGTGAATGTTGTCTGTCTATCTGTGTTGGCCCTGCGATGAGGTGGCGACTTGTCCAGGGTGTACCCCGCCTTCAGCCCGATTGTAGCTGAGATAGGCTCCAGCGCCCCCCGCAACCCCAAAGGGAATAAGCGGTAGAAAATGGATGGATATATATATATATATATATATATATATATATATATATATATATATATATATATAATAAAATAAATATATATATATGTATATATATATATATCCATCCATCCATCCATTTTCTACCGGCGCTGGAGCCTATCTCAGCTACAATCGGGCGGAAGGCGGGGTACACCCTGGACAAGTCGCCACCTCATCGCAGTGTATATACAGGTAAAAGCCAGTAAATTAGAATATTTTGAAAAACTTGATTTATTTCAGTAATTGCATTCAAAAGGTGTAACTTGTACATTATATTTATTCATTGCACACAGACTGATGCATTCAAATGTTTATTTCATTTAATTTTGATGATTTGAAGTGGCAACAAATGAAAATCCAAAATTCCGTGTGTCACAAAATTAGAATATTACTTAAGGCTAATACAAAAAAGGGATTTTTAGAAATGTTGGCCAACTGAAAAGTATGAAAATGAAAAATATGAGCATGTACAATACTCAATACTTGGTTGGAGCTCCTTTTGCCTCAATTACTGCGTTAATGCGGCGTGGCATGGAGTCGATGAGTTTCTGGCACTGCTCAGGTGTTATGAGAGCCCAGGTTGCTCTGATAGTGGCCTTCAACTCTTCTGCGTTTTTGGGTCTGGCATTCTGCATCTTCCTTTTCACAATACCCCACAGATTTTCTATGGGGCTAAGGTCAGGGGAGTTGGCGGGCCAATTTAGAACAGAAATACCATGGTCCGTAAACCAGGCACGGGTAGATTTTGCGCTGTGTGCAGGCGCCAAGTCCTGTTGGAACTTGAAATCTCCATCTCCATAGAGCAGGTCAGCAGCAGGAAGCATGAAGTGCTCTAAAACTTGCTGGTAGACGGCTGCGTTGACCCTGGATCTCAGGAAACAGAGTGGACCGACACCAGCAGATGACATGGCACCCCAAACCATCACCCAACCATGCAAATTTTGCATTTCCTTTGGAAATCGAGGTCCCAGAGTCTGGAGGAAGACAGGAGAGGCACAGGATCCACGTTGCCTGAAGTCTAGTGTAAGGTTTCCACCATCAGTGATGGTTTGGGGTGCCATGTCATCTGCTGGTGTCGGTCCACTCTGTTTCCTGAGATCCAGGGTCAACGCAGCCGTGTACCAGCAAGTTTTAGAGCACTTCATGCTTCCTGCTACTGACCTGCTCTATGGAGATGGAGATTTCAAGTTCCAACAGGACTTGGCGCCTGCACACAGCGCAAAATCTACCTGTGCCTGGTTTACGGACCATGGTATTTCTGTTCTAAATTGGCCCGCCAACTCCCCTGACCTTAGCCCCATAGAAAATCTGTGGGGTATTGTGAAAAGGAAGATGCAGAATGCCAGACCCAAAAACGCAGAAGAGTTGAAGGCCACTATCAGAGCAACCTGGGCTCTCATAACACCTGAGCAGTGCCAGAAACTCATCGACTCCATGCCACGCCGCATTAACGCAGTAATTGAGGCAAAAGGAGCTCCAACCAAGTATTGAGTATTGTACATGCTCATATTTTTCATTTTCATACTTTTCAGTTGGCCAACATTTCTAAAAATCCCTTTTTTGTATTAGCCTTAAGTAATATTCTAATTTTGTGACACACGGAATTTTGGATTTTCATTTGTTGCCACTTCAAATCATCAAAATTAAATGAAATAAACATTTGAATGCATCAGTCTGTGTGCAATGAATAAATATAATGTACAAGTTACACCTTTTGAATGCAATTACTGAAATAAATCAAGTTTTTCAAAATATTCTAATTTACTGGCTTTTACCTGTATATATATAGCTAGAATTCACTGAAAGTGAAGTATTTTCTTGTATATATATATATATATATATATATATATATATATATATATATATATATATATATATATATATATATATATATATATATATACAGGGACGTGCACATGATTATAGAGGGGCAGGGGCTCAAAGTCAGAAAAGGGCAGGACATTTTTTTTTGGTCCTTTACACAATATGGAAATTAATGTAAAATTAAATTTGCTAATAGGAAGCTAACTATACAACTATACTATACTGCAATATTTGATAAGACCTCTTCTCCTACATCACTTGTATCTCCTTCAACTTCCCCCTCATCTATGGCTTCCTCTGCAGTAGTATCATCTGCCTCCCTTCCTGTGGATTCTTCCTCCCCAACATTTACCGGGATTTCTATGGCTTCCTCTGTGTCAGGAGTTGCATCTAAAGCCTCTTTTCTCTCAGGTGTTGCTTCTACACTCTCCACCTCCTCTGTCTCAGGTGTTGCTTCTAAGGTCTCTGCCTCTCTCTCAGGTGTGACACTTTCTGAGGTCTGTGGTCTTTCTTCAATTCTGGTGCTAGTACTTGGTTTTAGCCATGCATTAAGAGGTCTGCTACCCTTAGCTGCTTCCTGGCGCTCCTTCTCCTTCCTTTTCTGTATCCTTTATTTTTTTGGCATTGTGCTGCAGGCATAATCAACATGAATCAAGTTTAAATACAGATGGTAATATTCATAACAGATAACCTACATCTTATATCCCCAGAATTCTGAAATTATTAGTCTTGGGTTCAATCCCGGGCTCGGGATCTTTCTGTGTGGAGTTTGCATGTTCTCCCCGTGACTGCGTGGGTTCCCTCCGGGTACTCCGGCTTCCTCCCACCTCCAAAGACATGCACCTGGGGATAAGTTGATTGGCAACACTAAATTGGCCCTAGTGTGTGGATGTGAGTGTGAATGTTGTCTGTCTATCTGTGTTGGCCCTGCGATGAGGTGGCGACTTGTCCAGGGTGTACCCCGCCTTCCGCCCGATTGTAGCTGAGATAGGCTCCAGCGACCCCCGCGACCCCAAAGGGAATAAGCGGTAGAAAATGGATGGATGGATAATAATGATAATAATGGGATGAGAATCAGCACCTCCAAGTCCGAGTCCATGGTTCTCGCCTGGAAAAGGGTGGAATGCCATCTTCGGGTTGGGGAGGAGACCCTGCCCCAAGTGGAGGAGTTCAAGTACCTCGGAGTCTTGTTCACGAGTGAGGGAAGAGTGGATCGTGAGATCGACAGGCGGATCGGTGCGGCGTCTTCAGTAATGCGGACGCTGTATCGATCCGTTGTGGTGAAGAAGGAGCTGAGCCGGAAGGCAAAGCTCTCAATTTACTGGTCGATCTACGTTCCCATCCTCACCTATGGTCATGAGCTTTGGGTTACGACCGAAAGGACAAGATCACGGGTACAAGCGGCCGAAATTAGTTTCCTCCGCCGGGTGGCGGGTCTCTCCCTTAGAGATAGGGTGAGAAGCTCTGTCATCCGGGGGGAGCTCAAAGTAAAGCCGCTGCTCCTCCACATGGAGAGGAGCCAGATGAGGTGGTTCGGGCATCTGGTCAGGATGCCACCCGATCGCCTCCCTCGGGAGGTGTTTAGGGCACGTCCGACCGGTAGGAGGCCACGGGGAAGACCCAGGACACGTTGGGAAGACTATGTCTCCCGGCTGGCCTGGGAACGCCTCGGGATCCTCCGGGAGGAGCTGGACGAAGTGGCTGGGGAGAGGGAAGTCTGGGCTTCCCTGCTTAGGCTGCTGCCCCCGCGACCCGACCTCGGATAAGTGGAAGAAGATGGATGGATGGATGGATTATTATTATTATTATTATTATTATTATTATCATCATCATCATCATTATCATTATTCTTATTATCGTTATTATTATTATTATTTTGTTAACCCACACAGAAATAGCAAAGTCACTATAAACTTTATATCTAAACCTCTACTGTGAGAGAAATGTGATCCGCCGTAAACACAGTGCATTTTATTTTGAAAATTAACCCGGTGTTTTATTTTGTATTTTGTACACTACTTCCTGTCCCGCACGATCCGCTCTGCTCTGTGCGGATTTGATATGCCGTGCTCCGACGTCCGGCAAAAACAGAAGCTGACACATTGAATAATAGAATAATACAGCGTTATTCTGAAACATTACCCATATTAGATGCTGAACAAGTGGACGGCGACTAGACCATAACTCACAGGTTCAAGTTGCTCCACTGTCACGTCTCCTCAGCGCCGCAGTTGGCTCTCTCTCCTCTCACTTACTCACTCACTCGCCCTCTCTCTCTCTCTCTCTCTGGCGGAAGCGGCAGGCTCAAACAACCCGGTATTACAAGAAAACGTGGAGTTTTTGTACCGCTGTTTTTTTTTACATCCCTGACAGGAATTTATTATTGTTGTTCAAAGAAAAAAAAACGAAAAAAAAAAAAAAAAAACACACACACAGACAGAGGGCACTTTTTAAGACGAGGCAAAAAGGGCAGGGGCTCAAGCACCCATAGGGCCCTATGTGTGCACGTGCCTGTATATATATATATATATATATATAAATAAATGATAAATGGGTTGTACTTGTATAGCGCTTTTCTACCTTCAAGGTACGCTTTGACACTACTTCCACATTTACCCATTCACACACACATTCACAAACTGATGGAGGGAGCTGCCATGCAAGGCGCTAACCAGCACCCATCAGGAGCAAGGGTGAAGTGTTTTGCTCAGGACACAACGGACATGACGAGGTTGGTACTAGGTGGGGATTGAACCAGGGACCCTTGGGTTGCGCACGGCCACTCTCCCACTGCGCCACGCCTATATATATATATATATATATATATATATATATATATATATATATATATATGTATATATATATATATATATATATATATATATATATATATATATATATATATATATATATATATATATATATATATATATATATATATATATATATATATATATATATATATATATATCAATCTATCTATCAAGAGGGACAGAGACAGTGCACAGTGCATGTGGATCACATGTTACCATGGAGAGACTGCCAGTTATCTAGTCTCCACCAGTTGCAGAAAATGTGCCATCAGTACAACTGGACAGTGCTGTTTCAGTTCCATCATCAGGACCATCAGTGAGTCAGACACAAACTAGTCTCATCATTGAACCAGATTCAAGGGCTGCTGAGTTGCCATCATCAGAACCCAGATCACCCACAACAAAAACCCCACCAGTGATCCGCGGGTACCCAGAAAGTTTTTGAGTACCACCAAAAAACCTTACTAAAACACCTTATTCTAGTAAAACTCACATAGATACATTATTCCAGGCATTATTAGCCATTTTGAATATTTGGTTTTGATAGTTATGTTTAAATAACTGTCATATTGAGTGTGATAGATACAGTAGCCCATACTTATATATATATATATATATATATATATATATATATATATATATATATATATATATATATATATATATATATATATATATATATATATATCAATCTATCTATCAAGAGGGACAGAGACAGTGCACAGTGCATGTGGATCACATGTTACCATGGTGAGAAAACATGGAGAGACTGCCAGTTATCTAGTCTCCACCAGTTGCAGAAAATGTGCCATCAGTACAACTGGACAGTGCTGTTTCAGTTCCATCATCAGGACCATCAGTGAGTCAGACACAAACTAGTCTCATCATTGAACCAGATTCAAGGGCTGCTGAGTTGCCATCATCAGAACCCAGATCACCCACAACAAAAACCCCACCAGTGATCCGCAGGTACCCAGAAAGTTTTTGAGTACCACCAAAAAAACGGAATCTCTGAAGACAATATAAAAATCTGTGTTAAAGATGTACAAATACTGTTTGTATAATAAGCATGTTATTGTTTACAAATGAGGGTTTAGAGTTCAGTACTAAAAAAAAAAAAGAATGTGGCTTAAGTACAGTTTTTGAATTGAGCTGCTGCATTTTTTGGTTGGGTTGTTTATTTCTTTAAAGTAACTTCTACATTTCTAAAAGGGCAGGAATGTAATAGAATGCTCTATGTTTGTCTGTTGCCATCTCCTGGTGAATGTTGGCTATAGCGTACTGGGGTTACTTTTTGGTTGGCCAACGATTTACGTGGTGTTGCGCACCTGACGTCAAGTGTGTGAGTCTGTTCTGAAGTCTACAGTAAAGAGACGTACTTCATCCCCTCGCCTGGTTATTGCCTCCAACTCAATATATTACAACAACATTGCTCCATGCAGACCCTCCAGGTGGCCTCCAGGTCCGCCTGAATTTTGGGAGATTTTCGGGAGAAAATTTGTCCCGGGAGGTTTTCGGGAGAGGCGCTGAATTTCGGAAGTTTCCCGGAAAATCCGGGAGGGTTGGCAAGTATGGGCTACTGTATCTATCACACTCAATATGACAGTTATTTAAACATAACTATCAAAACCAAATATTCAAAATGGCTAATAATGCCTGGAATAATGTATCTATGTGAGTTTTACTAGAATAAGGTGTTTTAGTAAGGTTTGCAAATACAAAACTTAGGTTTTACTCAATATGACAGTTATTTAAACATAACTCCTAAATTAAACATGCAAACTGTTTGGGTGAGAAGTAGCTGTGCCTCTCTAGCTGCACAGTTACTCATAGCCCCCCCTCAAGCCGACAGACGACAGGAATGGGTGGGAGGAGCTTGAAAGGAGGCAAAACTTCTCCTCGATTCAGCCATCAGCGCCAAGATCCTGTCAAGCCTCCCCGCCATAGAAATCTCTGCGGGGTTCGTGTTTGGCTGGAGTAATCTGTCAGGAAAAGGTGGTGATAAACCCATACTTGCCAACCCTCCCGGAATTTCCGGGAGACTCCCGAAATTCAGCCCCTCTCCCGAAAACCTCCCGGGACAAATTTTCTCCTGAAAATCTCCCGAAATTCAGGCGGACCTGGAGGCCACGCCCCCTCCAGCTCCATGCGGACCTGGAGGGTCTGCATGGAGCAATGTTGTTGTAATATATTGAGTTGGAGGCAATGACCAGGCGAGGTGATGAAGTACGTCTCTTTACTGTAGACTTCAGAAGAGACTCACACACTTGACGTCAGGTGCGCAACACCACGTAAATCGTTGGCCAACCAAAAAGTAACCCCAGTACGCTATAGCCAACATTCACCAGGAGATGGCAACAGACAAACATAGATCACTCCATTACATTGCTCCCCTTTTAGAATTGTAGAAGTTACTCAAAAGAAATAAACAACCCAACCAAAAAATGCAGCAGCTCAATTAAAAAACTGTACTTAAGCCACATTCTTTTTTTTTTTAGTACTGAACTCTTAACACTCATTTGTAAACAATAACATGCTTATTATACAAACAGTATTTGTACATCTTTAACACTGATTTTTATACTGTCTTCAGAGATTCAGTTTTTTTGGTGGTACTCGAAACCTTTCTGGGTACCTGCGGATCACTGGTGGGGTTTTTGTTGTGGGTGATCTGGGTTCTGATGATGGCAACTCAGCAGCCCTTGAATCTGGTTCAATGATGAGACTAGTTTGTGTCTGACTCACTGATGGTCCTGATGATGGAACTGAAACAGCACTGTCCAGTTGTACTGATGGCACATTTTCTGCAACTGGTGGAGACTAGATAACTGGCAGTCTCTCCATGTTTTCTCGCCATGGTAACATGTGATCCACATGCACTGTGCGCTGTCTCTGTCCCTCTTGATAGATAGATAGATAGATAGATTGATATATATATATATATATATATATATATATATATATATATATATATATATATATATATATGTATATATATATATATATATAAGTATTTCTTATATATATATATATATATATATATATATATATTAGAGATGCGCGGTTTGCGGGCACAACCGCGGAGTCCGCGGATTATCCGCGGATCGGGCAGATGAAATTTAAAAAAATTAGATTTTATCTGCGGGTCGGGTCGGGTCGGGTCGGGCGGTTGAAATAAAACAAAATTAGATTTTAAATAGATTCAGGCGGGTGGCAGTTAAACCAATTCGGAAATATATATACATAGTTAAATGTTGTTACCCACATACAAAAAACGAGCAGGCACCTGCTGCATATGCCACAACAGAAGAAAAAAAAAGAAAAGAGATGGACACTTTTACGGAGCGGAGAAGGGACGCCTCGCCGGGGTCCGGAACCGAGGCCCCTTCCCCCGAGAGGGCCCCACCGGGAGCCGTAGCTGAGGCGATCCGCGAGAAGGGCCCGACGCACGTCCAGGGTCACCACCGCGCCCACCGCACCGACACCCCGCCTCGTCTGCCTTCGCCGCGGCCGGCGTCACGCGCAGCAGATAAGCAGCTTACCTGCCCGCCACCCCTGTTGCCGGGGGCGCGTAACAGGGGTCACTCCGCGCGCAGTGCGCTCACGAAAGGGGTGGGGCTCACCCTGGTTGATATAGAGAGCAGGACGGTGGCCATGGAAGTCGGAACCCGCTAAGGAGTGTGTAACAACCCACCTGCCGAATCAACTAGCCCTGAAAATGGATGGTGCTGGAGCGTCGGGCCCATATACCCGGCCGTCGCCGGCAGCGAGACGCGCTTGGAGGTGCGCTCAGCGCGGCTCCCATATGATTGCGCACTGGTGTGCGTCTGGGTCGTGACAGCGTGGCACGCGAATGTCTGTGCTGCATTGGATCAGTCTCCTTTCTTTAACAGGCAAAAGCTTTATAACCTCACCATACCTGCCAACTTTTGAAATCAGAAAAACCTAGTAGCCAGTGTCCAAGGGCCGCAGGCCCCGGTAGGTCCAGGACAAAGTCCTGGTGGAGGGTTCAGGGCTTCGCCCCCCGACGCAAAATGATTATTAGCATTCAGACAGGTTAAAATGTTGCTAAAACCATCACTTTTCTATCAGTCACAGTGACTTTTCAAAACAAAAATATTACAGCAAAAATCATATGGGTTGATTGACATGTTTATTCTGTAAGCTAACTTCAATAGTTTGAAATTATTTTGACAGTTAATGCCAGTTATCCTGTCAACCTTTCACAAGACTTCAATTTGTTCATTGAAAGTATAAACAGTATAAACACTTTTTACAGTAAACAAATGGTAAAACAGTACTAAACAATTCCATTAAAAAAAAAAATTGGTGTCATTATTAACTTTCTGTCCAAGCTTGTATAATCTACTGCCTTGTTCAATTGTAAAAACTATTCTGTGCCTAAAATTCACATTTCTATCACAATTATCATACTGTAAACATGGTAAGCTAACTTCATTAAAATTAATAGTCCTGTCAATAGCATGGAATTACAATTCAAATGTAGTTTTTTTGTAAGCCTTTCAAAAGAATTCAAAATATGAAAAATTAATGAAAATTAATTTAAGCCATCAGACACTTGAAAAGTGGCACATCACATCTCTAATGTAATCATTTTAACTTTTCAACAGAAATAGCACTGCAAAAATATTAAGGACATACTTCTGTATTTTGGTAGTTATGCTGTCAACATTTAACAAGATTTCTTCAACTTGGACTTGAAAGCATAAATAGTATAAACACTTTTAACAGTATAACAGTACTAAACAATTCCAATAGATAACATTGGTGTCATTACCTTTTTGTGGCTAAAATCCAAATTTATTCTATCAGATTGATCATACTGCAAAAATGATATGGTAACTTTATGATAAGTTTACTTGAAGTGGCATAAAACACTGAAAGTGATTGTTCCTATAACCCCTTTGTTTCAAATGTTTGTTCCACTTGTGGCAGTCTTTGACAACTTGAAGTGGCATAAAACACTGAAAGTGATTGTTCCTATAACCCCTTTGTTTTAAATGTTTTATGCCACTTCAAGTTGTCAAAGACGTGCTGTGAAATACAGCCGACAGGATTGCGCACCAAACACGAAGCAAGGCCAAAGTGCATGCATGGTGCAGGAGAACAAAGGACTTCTTTCATTTAAGGTTTGTGATAAACCATCAAACTCATTCGTTAAAAGGACTCTATAGTATTATAAAGCGAGTTTTTCTGGACATTATCATGCAAGAAAAGTTTATTTTTGGGACCGCGATCACCGCGTAATGATTTTTAAAGGTTGCATTACAAACATTTAACTGTCCCATGTGATCAGCCAGTGCGATTGGAAGTCCATGCTCAATTATTGCCTCCGTAAATAAAACTTCGGCATTTATCACATCCAAAGAATCTGTTTGGGCGACGAAAAACGTTGAAAGTTTTCCACTTGTATCGCTAGCAACGGCATTAGACTTGTGTTTTTTTGTCCCAACATGGTCTTTTACATCGCTAATTCCCAGAGGTGGGACCAAGTCATTGTTTTGCAAGTCACAAGTAAGTCTCAAGTCTTTGCCCTCAAGTCCGAGTCAAGTCCCGAGTCAAGACAGGCAAGCCCCGAGTCAAGTCCAAAGTCAAGACTGGAAAGTCTCAAGTCAAGTCCTAAGTCCTGCATTTTGAGTTTCGAGTCCTTTCAAGTCCTTTTAACCACAGACTAATATATTAACACAGATTGTGTATGCTTTTCAAACGCTGTATTTATTTATTAAAACAAGTGCATTTTAAATTGCAGGAAAGAAAATTGTGCTGACATTGCACTTTATAATAGCACTACTAACCAGTCATTTTAAACATTAACTCATTCCTTTACAGAACAAACACATTGAAAAATAAAGTGCAAATGTACTGATTTGTACAAAAGTGTTAACATTGAAAAAACATGACATATACGTGAACATAACAAAAAAGTTGTACTTTTTATATGTCAGGGCCCTATGCTGCATTGCATTTGCAAAAGACCAAATTAGCCAAGAGTCTGTCAGTCATTTGTGCACGATGGGGGCGTAGTATGATGCCACCATGGCTGAAAACTCGCCCCACTGGAGCACTGGAGGCAGGCACTGCCAAGACTCTCATGGCCACTCGGAACAGTGAAGGAAGAGTCTTCATGTTCAATGCCCAGAACAAAAGGGGGAGAGAGTTGTTTTGGGTTGGTGCACTACTTGTAAGTGTATCTTGTGTTTTTTATGTTGATTTAATTAAAAAAAGAAAAAAAAAAAATGATTTCTTGTGCGGCCCGATACCAATCGATCCACGGACCAGTTCCGGGCCGCGGCCCGGTGGTTGGGGACCACTGAGGTAAACAACCAACAGTATGTCAGAAAGCTAGCTAAAACGGTACACATATTCATAATATAGTATACATTTTAACTGACCTTTATTTTACTATTTTTGTCTTTTTTTAGGTGGCTAAAATACGCGGTGCTGCTGACCGCCGTCTAACGTTACGTGTGATATATTGACTAACGTAACCCTGCTTAAAAAAAATCACTGAACAAAAAGTATGAATAAGGTAGTGAACTGCAACAGATTCCCGTGTTTGCAATAACGTTATAACGTTAGCAGTGAGTTTACAGCCTCACTGATTTAACTACACAGCAAATAAAAGTCACGTTACTTAGCCAATAAACGTTATCCTACATTCAAAACTTACCGTTCTTTGTGCAACTTCAAATGCCGGACGAAGTTGGAAGTTGTTGCCTCTCCATCAGTAATTTTCGAACCGCATGTGTTGCATACTGCAAACCGTTTTGTGTTGACCACCTCGTAATTTTTATACCCAAACAAAATTATTTTAGGTATCATTTTTTGTTCACTGGCGTGTGGTTTGGACATGTCTTCTTCGTTGGTTGTCCTGCAATTTGATTGGATGAATGCTGTGTGATGAAAACAAAGTAGATCTAATTTGATTGGCTGTTGTACTGACAGCACACCAGCTGACACACGCAACGCTGATAGACAAGTACACAATGAAAAATACGGAGCGCTCCCGAATAACTTTTTCATCTTTGGGTTTTGGGGAAAGTAGCAAGTCATGTCAAGTCATGTCAATTCAAAAGGCTCAAGTCCAAGTGAAGTCACAAGTCATTGATGTTAAAGTCTAAGTCGAGTTGCAAGTCTTTTTACATTTTGTCAAGTCGAGTCTAAAGTCATCAAATTCATGACTCGAGTCTGACTCGAGTCCAAGTCATGTGACTCGAGTCCACACCTCTGCTAATTCCTCCGTGTCCGATCGAAAAATCTTGTCTGCACAAGGTGCAATTCGCGTAGTTTTCACCCTTTTTTTTTTTTAATTAATGAAAAACCGTATTTTTTATCACTGCAACCGTAACCCGGAATAGGTTGATGAAAACCGTACGAATTACGGGAAAACCGGAGTAGTTGGCAGGTATGCCTCACTAATGCCTTGCATCGTCTATATTAGATATATAACAACGGGCGGGTGCGGGCGGATGGCGGGCGGGTGCGGTTCTGATCAAATGTTACATCGGGTGGATGGCGGATGGTTGACGACTTTCTGATGCGGTTGCGGATGAAATAATTGCCTATCCGCGCATCTCTAATATATATATATATATATGAAACACTTGACTTGGTGAATTCTAGCTGTAAATATACTCCTCCCCTCTTAGCCACGCCCCCAACGGCGCCCCGACCACGCCCCCCACCTCCCGAAATCGGAAGTCTCAAGGTTGGCAAGTATGGATAAACCCCAAGATGCAGAGATGGCAGGCTTGATACAGGAAAAAATGGTTTTAATGTCCTAAAATGCAGGTAAAACACAAACCAGGAGACAGGAAACAGCAAACAGGAACGGAATCAGGAACCAGGGAACAGCTCACAGCATACAGGATTCAGCATACAGCTAGTAGTCCACAGCATACAGCATACAGCATACAGCGGCAATACTCCAGCACTGACTGGAGGGCGAGGCAGGTATATAAATAGCAGCCGACTGATTGACACCAGAAACATGAGCGTTTGTAAGGTTTGCAAATACAAAAATGTGTTTTATTCCCAATATGACAGTAATGTTCTTAGAATTCTGAGATAATGCGAAAAAAGCAATAACAATGTATTCAAACATTAATTACTCCTAACCATACATGCAAAATGTCTAATAATGCCTAAAATAATGCATCTTTGTTAATGTTACTACAAAAATGATCTTTTGTAAGGTTTGCAAAGACAAACATTTGTTTTTTTTACTCAATATGACAGTATAACTGTAATAGTAAAAAAGGAATTATAATACATAACTCCAAAACCAAACGTGCAATATGTCTGAAAATGCCTTTTATAGTTAGTTTTACTAGAATCAGGTGTTTTTGTAAGTTTTGCAAATGCAAAAATCTGTTTTTTACTCAATATGACAGTGTAACTGTCACACTCAATGTGACAGTTATTTAAACATAACTCCTAAACCATCCATCCATCCATTTTCTACCGCTTATTCCCTTTGGGGTCGCGGGGGGGCGCTGGAGCCTATCTCAGCTACAATCGGGCGGAAGGCGGGGTACACCCTGGACAAGTCGCCACCTCATCGCAGGGCCAACACAGATAGACAGACAACATTCACACTCACATCCACACACTAGGGCCAATTTAGTGTTGCCAATCAACTTATTCCCAGGTGCATGTCTTTGGAGGTGGGAGGAAGCCGGAGTACCCGGAGGGAACCCACGCAGTCACGGGGAGAACATGCAAACTCCACACAGAAAGATCCCGAGCCCGGGATTGAACCCAAGACTACTCAGGACCTTTGTATTGTGAGGCAGATGCACTAACCCCTCTGCCACCTGCAAAATTGCTAAAAAATAAAATAAAATAAAAAAATGCCTGAAATATTGTATCTTTGTAAGTTTTACTAGAAACATGAGAGTTTGTAAGGTTTGCAAATACAAAAAAATATTTTTTTACTCAATATGACAGTAATGTTCTTAGAATCCTGAGATTCGAAAAAAGCAATAAAAATGTATTCAAACATAACTCTTAAACCAAACATGCAAAATGTCTAATAATGTCTGGAATAATGTATGTATGTGAGTTTTACTAGAAAAATTATATTTTGTAAGGTTTGCAAAGACAAGTTTTTGTTTTACTCAATATGACAGTATACCTGTCATGCTAAATATGAAAGTTATATGAACATAACTCCAAAACCAAACGGGCATTATGTGTAAAAATGCCTGTAATAATGTATCTAGGTGAGTTATACCAGAATAAGGTGTTTTTGTTGGTTTTGCAAATACAAAAATCTGTTTTTTACTCAATATGACAGTATAACTGTCACACTCAATATGACTGTTATTTAAACATAACTCCTAAACCAAACATGCAAAATGTCTAATAATTCCTGGAATAATATCTTAGTGAGTTTTACTAGAACAATGATACTTTGAAAAGATTTGCAGAGACATTTTATAAAAATATGTTTTTGGGGCCATGGCGACGTGGCGTGACGACTGACGACAAATGGATACTGGTCCGCCCCCGCCTTCTATGTTCCCCCCTGAAATGGCCACCATTTCGACCAAAATAACCACTCTATGGGCCAATTTCAATACTCTCCGCGAAGAACATACGCAGAGGTGACTCGGGGGGATCCAGAACATCACTTTGGTGCCCATAATCGCCCTCGTTGGGACGCACGTCACCTTTGTAATGACGTTTGTGGGATGAGCCACATTGCCCCACAGCAGTGAAATTGTGACACTGCTTGCCCATATGATAACACCAGAAGCTTATTAGACCTCAATTTTTTGAATTTTTTGGCACATTTAGGGCCGCCAAAACACTACAATAATTATGATCATGCTCCCTACAACCCTCCTAAGCCCAGGAGGGTACGTGGGAAACAAACAAAAAAAGGGGGCGATAGGGCAGAGGGTTCCTGACATTGTCAGGTATGACAATGCTGGGTGACCCCCAAAAAATATGCATGCAACAACACAAGACAGCCATTTTGGTCTTAAAGCCAAAATTTTGTACAATATTATTAAAACACTCCACCACTTTAAAAATGTCTCCAAAGACGATCAGCCACTCATTACCAAGATGGAACTTACCTTGGCTACAATGATCAGGCTGGCTGTCTCCAAATCCGATAACGGAGACATTGATCATGGGCAATCCCAAAAATTGGGCTACACCACTGTGCTCATATTAAGAGATCAGTATAAAAAAGCCCTGCAGCACGAGATGGGACAAACTGGTCGCCTTTATTGGAGAGGAATGAAAGGCCCCATTTCAAGTTGCATCTACGTGGGCTAAAAAACATTTGGGGCGCAGACTGGAAGCAGGCACCCTCAAACAAGCAGAGGCCCAAATAGTCTCGGTCCTTGTGGACACCCGTGAGAGGGTGCGCCCTGAATAACCCCCGCCGCCGTTGGTGCCGCAGATCATCGCTCGCACAACGGTGGCCACCATGACCGACCCTGTCGGCGGGGACTGGATCCCTGAGGTGGAGCAGGGGGGAGGCCCGTGAGGGCAGGTGACCCCAGTTCCCTTCCCCCGCTTGTTGCCCTCTTCTGCAGCCACGGAACGACCTAGACAGAGCACAGAGGGAGAGACACCACAACGTGCGAGGTGCAGCAGGCCTGAGGACGGCTCCATTCTGGAGGCTCCCTTGGTCCTGTGTCACGGGCGTGCTCCCTCCTGCGACCTGCAGCACGCCACCTCCAGTCTCACCTGTGAGACATAATATTGTGGCCCTGGTACATAGGGTTGATGATGTGCAGGGAACTCCTGTACAGACCGAGGCCGATGAACACTTACCTGAGGAGCGGACGCCTTCCGTGGCCCCTTCCGTCGAGCCTCGGGACTCACAACCGTAGCAGCGGGAACCTTTAGCGCCCTTGCCAGCCCCATCTCTCCCCAACACGTCTCCCATCTGGTCTCATCTATTTCCTGGAATGCAAAAAACTAAAAATATAATTTCTGTCCCACAGTGCACATAAATAGTGCAGGGTATCACTCAAACCAGCCCCGTGACACCCACCACTAAGAAGTCCACCAGACACATTAGCACTACACGCAAGATGGTGGACTGGCATCTGTCGGTGACGAAAAGGGTACCGGTTATCGGCGAATCACACATCAGCCGTATACCATCCTTCCAGCCCCCTGAACTGCAAATGGACAGCCACCAGGGGGCCAACTTCCTCCACGCTGAGGCCATCCTACACAAGACCAGGTTGCTTCCAATGTGGAGAAGGTGTTCCTCTCCTTTGGCCTTAATAACAGAGCAGAAGATCAAAGGTCAAGCAGCTCCAAAAGGCCGTTAGGGTAGCCAAGACCACCTTTCCGCACCCCGAGGTTTCCATTCCTCTGATTAACTTTTCAGATTCTTTGCCCGAGGAACATAAAAACAACCCCGGACAGCTGAATAAGTATATCAGGGACCACCACGGCATCCTCCTGGCTCTCGACACTCTTTCAAATGTTCTTGTAATCAGACAATATTTTCGGTATATTTAGCGCTGACCGAGAGAGACAACATCCACTGGACTGAAGACACAGCCAAGAAAATTTGAACCATTGGCTTCAGCATTTAAACTTGACGTCCCCATAAACCCGACCTCCGGGGGGGCAACAAAAATGTTGTGAACCTGTCCAGACACTTTACCCCTACCCTCTCACAGTTCTCCCTCCTTGTTAAAGGCCTCAATTTCGTCCCTTGCACCAACTTCAGTCGGGACTGGCACCATCAGGTGAAATATGACCTCCAGCAATACCACAGGAGTGTCAAATTAGCTGTGTACTATGAGAAGCAGGAGGCTCTCAAACCGCGACCCTTCACCCCCAAGTTCAACTGGGAGCCCTAACCTGGACTGCTGCCTCCAGACTTCCACGCGATGGTCCAGGCTGATGAGCTCCCCTCACTCGGGTCGGGCTGCTGTCGCGGCAAACCTGACACGAGACAAAGCTCTCCATAGCCTGAGGGAAAATAAACACATTGTCATTAAGCCACCTGACAAAGGAAGCGCAGTGGACACAGTACATCTGGGAAGGTATTCAACAGTTGAGGAGACACCACCTACTACACATAGCTGGACAAACCCATTTACCCACAAACCATCCCCATAGTTGAAAAAGTCATACAAAATTAATTACAAAAAAGATTTATTAATTTCAAACAAAAAAACGTACCTCTTGGGCGAATCAGACCCTCACCCCCGCAGGTTTTACATGCTCCCAAAAATTCACAAGGAGTCACAAAAGTGGAGCAGGTCCCACGAGATCCCTCCGGCCAGGGCCATTGTGTCTGACTGCGGCAGAGAGACCTATTTATGGCGTCACATTAGTGCCAAAAATCCGAGCGCATAAAAACTGTTATCGCGCGCTGATTCTCCACTTCGTGCGCGCGCGCGACACCCCTTTGGGCGCGCGTGGTGCCTTTCTGCGCGCGCGCGACGCCTTTCTACGCGCGCGGCGCCTTTCTGCGCGCTCTCTGTGTACTCTGGCATCTCTCCTCGCGCTGTCATGTTTCTTTTTGGCACTTTGGGGGCGGGTATGCTTAGACGGCCCCTTCTTTCTGATTGGTCAGGCGAAAAATGCTGAAAAATGCTCAGAGCCAATCAGAAGTATAGCAGGGCGGGTCATCGTCAATATGTATCAAGATTTACGGAGGAAGAAGTGGATAAAAAAATGTCGCGCGCTGATGAAGGTTATTTCATACCACATAAACACAATACAGGGTAATACAAAATGTGACCCAAATAAATAATAAGACAACAAACACCATAATCATATCTTTCAGCCAGAACTGGTCCACCAGCAATAATATACATTTTAAAATGTTAAAAATAGCTTTTAATAATGTATTCTGAAACAGTTTAAAATAATCAGAGAACTGACTAACACTGACCCTCCACAACTATGTTGCACAATTAAGTCTTTTTTTTTTAAAGCGAAAGAGGTAATTTCAACAGGTACAGCATCCTATGTCATATCTACATGTAATAAGATTTGTAACAAGGCAAACCGTTTGTAAATTGGTCGAAAATCGAGCAAGTTATGGTAATTTAATTAGTACATGTACCATTGACATCAATGTAATGATTGAGGCTAGATGTCCGAGGTAAGATGGCTACAACGTTGCTACACTGGAGAATGATTGGTCATATGAAAAATGCTCACAGCCAATCAGAAAGGAGGAGCCGTCTAAGCATACCCGCCCCCAAAGTGCCAAAAAGAAACATGACAGCGCGAGGAGAGATGCCAGGAGTACACAGAGAGCGCGCAGAAAGGCGTCGCGCACGCGCAGAAAGGCACCGCGCGCGCGCAAAAAGGCACCGCGCGCGCAAAAAGGCAACACGTGCGTGCAAAAGGGTGTCGTGCGCGCGCACGAAGTGGAGAATCAGCGCGCGATAACAGTTTTGATGCGCTCGGATTTTTGGCACTAATGTGACGCCATACCTATTGGACGACAGAATTTATAGATCAATACTTGACACCACTCTCCGTCAAACATAGCAGTTACCTCAAAGACACGTATGACTTCATAGACAAGATCAAAACCATTCACATTCCCCAACAGTCTATACTTTTCCCAATCTTCATAGATAGTTTAGACACCAACATCGACATCGATGAAGGCATCCAAGCGGTGAAAAACATCTTCCGGAGGCACCGGGACGTTAGCAGGCCTGAAAAAGAGCTCCTGCAACTCCTGGAAATTAATCTTAGGAGAAACAACTTTGAATTCGACGAGCGTTTCTACCTCCAGAAACGCTCGTCTACCTGGGGAAGATTGCACCGGCCTAAACGAACATCTTCATGGCAGAATGGGAGACATCTGCCCTGGCCGCTTGCCCAAAACAGCCTCACCAGTATTTCCGCTACTTGGATGACATCTGGGGTTTTTGGACCCACTCGGTGGAGGAGTTTGGGGTGTTCTTGAACACCCTGAACACTCACAACCGAGACATCACCATCAAGTCGACCACCAGCCCAACGCCAGTCGACTTCTTGGACACCACCACCTTCAAGGGTCCTGAGTTTGCCACCACACACCACCTGGACATCAAAGTGTTTTTAAGGAGACCGACACCGATGCTCTCCTGTATAAAAGCAGATTCCACCCCAAGCAGTTTCATAGGATTTGTACTAAGCGGGTGGACTTCTCGGTGGCCACGAGGGCCCTCTTTTCTGCCCTGAGGAGGAGGGGCTACTCCAGGTCTTTCCTCAGGAAACAGACTAAGGTCTTCCTGGACCAGAAGAGGCCTCCCCTGGGACATCCATGATTCCTCTCATCACCACCTACTCTCCCGCGGCTGTACAGGTTGCCAGAAAGGTTAAAAAGAACTTTCAGACCTTTGCAGAGAGTAGTGGGAAGCTGCAGGACCACTATGTGGTCTTCGGCCTACCCCAAAAACCCAAACCTGGCTGAGCTGCTAGTCAGGGCTCGGGTCAGCTCGCTTCGAGACCAGCCCTCGACTCGGAAAAGCGCGCTCTTCCACCACACACGGTGGCTCGTCAACCGCCTCGGCGGTAAGGTGTTCCGGCCGCTCTGGCACACTAAATATTGCGGGTACTTCATCTCCAACCGACGATGTCACTCTATGTACGTGGGTGAAACGGGCAATGCAGTCACCACTAGATTTAATCAACACAAGTACAAAATTGTCCGGCATAAATTAAGAACACGAGTACTCACCTGGTGCAGCATTTCATCCATCACGGTGTGCCTCTGTCCGGGCATGTGTGTTGGAAGCCAATTCCAGATGGAGCGCCCAACGTAAGCGGGCAGAGCTCCTCTGGATTACCAGGCTGGGGTCCAGGCATCTGGGTGGCCTCAGTGAGGCGTGAGTGCCAGCCCGTCGGACTGTTGATGGACAGCGCACACCCTTTTTACTTCTTCTTTTGTTTTCTTTCTATTGCCCCATCCCCACCCTAGGCCCTAAAATTAACCAACTCTCTTACCTTATTCTTTGGCTTCTCTGGCCTTAAATCCTAACCTTAACCCTACCCCCAAAGAGCAGCAGACACCGAAGGATTTCAACACACTGGAAAAAAAGATAAAACTTTATTTCTCCCTGTTGTGACGATACAAAGTCAACAAGTGCAATAAACGATCCAACTGAGAACGGTTACGCGACACTCTATCTACAGTCGTAGTAAATATTCTTAACTTACACCAGTACCACCGCACCCTGAAAACAGTGAGGTATCTTCTGACTACTACCAAGCTTCCCTGTGTGTGTGTGTCTACAGGTGGCTGTTCAACTGTTACCATGACAACAGGTGGAGAGACTGCAACAGTTGTGTGCTCCACATCCCTTTTGTTGTGTGTGGAGGATGGCACAGTGTCACGTCGTGTCAGGCCGCGCTGCTTCAGACAAAACTAAACATTAAAAAGAAATAAATGTTTAGCAGAATGACAAGATGAGGATTCTGGAATGTAACTTGGTCGATTTGGCAAACCTACTAATTAAATCCCCTTTGAGCTGCTGCTGTGCGATGAATCACACACACAAAAACTGCCTGGTTGGTCAGCGAGTGGGAATAAGTGGGAATAAGGCGGCGACTGCACACACGGAGGAGCAGCAGAGCGTGAATTAAAAGCACTGTTGATCTCCCTGGGGCCAATTATTTCTCCTGGATAAATTGTCTTCCCGTGCCCCTGAAAGCACACGGCGGCCGGCCATCCAATTAAACGTGAGTGTCTCCACAGGGAATGAAATGCTAATATTATTGCAGATATGGCCAAGACAGCGGGAGGGAAGGCAAGGGGGGCGCTGGAATTTGTGCGACTTATCGCAGCGATATGTTGTCGTTTAACCTAAAAGTCAAAAAAAGGTTTGAAAAATGATGCATAATAGTAAGGAGAACAGCATCTCTGCGGTTGCCATGATGACACAGCGTGACCTACTTTCGTGGTCTGTAGCATACATTCATTCGAACTCACGACACACATAAAAAATCAGCTCTCTGCAAAGCAAATCAGCCCCCAGGCCAGTAGAGGGCAGCATACTAGCAAACAAAAGGGCTTATTTCCCCCAAACGGCACAGTTTGGTTCAGTACGATACAGTTCGCTTGCCTTAAAGCAACGTGATTTACTTCTAAAACAATTTATTTCTCGGGATATAACATTTGCAGTCCCGATCACATATCAGATCCCATATTGGCCGATACAATATCAGCGTCACTCACAGTCCATACTTGTATTATTCTGTAGTGTGCAATGTTAGAGAAGGTTTGATCAAGTAAAATTAGTCAGTTAAAAATTATAGGTATGAAAATGTATACTTTGAGAGTTTTTGGCGACCCCTACTGGTTTCAATAAATCAAGCTCATGACGCAGTAATGATGTGGAAACGTTTGTTACTAGACAAGTAATATGCAACGATAGTTATTCGATACTTGTTTATATCGACAGATGTGTTGTCGACTGCAATATTGTTCAATTAAGGACACAGTGCTTACCATAAAATTTGGACTATAGGCGGCTAGTTTATGGATTTTTATTTGCTAACGGCCATCATGTTTTGTATTCAACAAACAGTTTTCAACAGGCACTAAAATGGTGTGTTATTGTTTGTGCTATGGCGCCATCTTTTGAACAAGTTTGCTCACTACAGGCGCTGCCGGGGAAAGGTCTCCAGTATTTCCTTCTGTGTAGTGCTCTCGATCGGAAGTGCCATTCCGTCTCCCAGTCGTCCATAGCGGTTCTACTCGTATGGTTTCCACGTTTGCAAGTTTTACAACATAGCTAAAATAATTCACACTTACTAAACCGTCCCATGTGTGATGTCTGTAGGAGTGTTTTCATGCATATTTGTACGTGCTATTGTAATGTAATCAACTTAGCGTTGTTAGCATTAGCTAATATGCATTCTTTTTGTTTTGTTTAGGTTTCAGAAATTCTAAAATGTATTCTCTGCGGTGCGCTCTATAGTCCGGAAATTACGGTAGTTCTTGTGTAGCTGCTAGCTCATAGTAGCCTATAGCTTACCATGTTTATGTTTTTGTAAATTACTTCAATACGATACCAAAAATTACTAACTTTGTGTGCGTATTGGAGGACATTTAGATGTTAACTGGCGTCCAGCTTTACACAAGTGAACTGGACTGCTTGTATCGGAGCTTAAGTCTCTACTGTTTTTTTTTGCTGATATCTCAAATATCCGATATCAATATCAGATTGGGACCCCCTTATATATTTCTGGTTTACAAACAAAGTCAAATCACAGCATTGTGCTGTCGCGTTGTCCTTTTAGACAAGGTTACGCTGCAACAAGATGATCTTTACCCTAATGCCATCCCGACTTGGCTGGCCTCACAGTGGATACGCAAGATGATCAGGGATCTGAACCCGTATCATGCCGTGATGGTGCCGCACTGAACTGCTGGCTGGAAACGCAACTGATCTGTCCCTTTTTTTAGCAAGTAGCTATCATTCTGTAAAACGTACATTTTAACATAAGCGTTACATTTCCATATAAGGGCATAAAATGTACGTTTGTAGAGCTGACACTGAGGATCGATAAATATGTTGTATATTTTATGGAGGATTTACATACAACATCATGGGTAATGCTTTGCATGATATATGATGTTACCTTCGTGTTCCCATGAGAATTTTACTGGAAATTGTACAAAAAGTGAACTACTTTTTATTTTTATTGTAATGTTTTAATTAAATTAATAATATTCATGTATTATTGTAGTATATTCATAGTGTAATAATAATGTCATTTAAATTATTTGGTAGCTTGACTGTTTAGAAAGGTGTCTATGAATACAATAAATTATTATAATAGTACTATATTAAAAGAAAACTAACGTACATAAGTACATATGCTAATGTCACAAGTTAGTTTTTTTCCTCCATACATTTTGTCATTACAGTCGTACGTCCGCTTTTGTCTGACTCCGTTTTCAAAATTTTGACAGTTTTTGTTAACATTTTGCCAAGGTGTTGTATACTGTCTTGGTTTTTGTAGGACCAAACATTTTACGTAACAACTAGTCGGTTTGCCTGCATAAGAGATTCACATCCAAATCGTGATTCTTACTTATTCCAATTATAAATTGATTCATATCTTTAAAAAAATTTATGTAAAAAAAAAAATACATCCATCCATTTTCTACCGCTTATTCCCTTCGGGTCGCGGGGGTCGCTGGAGCCTATCTCAGCTACAAACGGGCAGAAGGCGGGGTACACCCTGGACAAGTCGCCACCTCATCACAGGGCCAACACAGATAGACAGACAACATTCACACTCACATACACGCACTAGGTCCAATTTAGTGTTGCCAATCAACCTATCCCCAGGTGCATGTCTTTTGGAGGTGGGAGGAAGCCGGAGTACCCGGAGGGAACCCACGCAGTCACGGGGAGGACATGCAAACTCCACACAGAAAGATCCCAAGCCCGGGATTGAACCCAGGACTACTCAGGACCTTCGTATTGTGAGGCAGACGCAGTAACCCCTCTGCCACCGTACAATAATTTTTAAATGCATTTTTAAAAAGATGTTTCATGTGCCATCTCAGCGTATACGTCAGCAGCCACGCTGCAAGAGCTGTAGAAATAAAAGATAAAAAGACTAAATTTTAGCAAATAATTACTAAAAACTAGTGAAATTAACTAGCTGCATGGATACATAATTTTACTTGATAAGGCATCCTAAATTAAGATATGTACAGTATATCTAGAAATGAGCAGGCCTTTTCAGCTAAAAATGTGTAATTCATTTTGAAAACCAGCATTACTCAACTTGTAATTCTTAATCTTCTATGTATGTGGGGAAAACCACAATATCTTATTTTAAAAGTTTTTTTTACTTAATTCTAAAATTTTTAAACAATGGAAACATTTTTAATTATTCATGCTAAAATTAAGATTAGTCAATGATAGCTCTAAAAATGTTAAATCTTGGCAAGTGGCAACTAAATTGCAGTGTAAAAGGAGCTTTTGCAACCTGTTGTGAAAAGTTTTACAATAATTTGCATATAAAATAATATATTACAAAACTCTGTATGAATTGAGAATTCTGCTGAAACGAGAATCAATTCTGAATACAATCATTACCTCAAAAACCGAGTTGTTTTAAGATTCACACCCATAAAATAAAGTCCCCAAACAAAGAATCCCAACTGTTGACTGTGCTTTTTTTAATTCAGTAGGAGTCCAACGTACTCCACCATGGGGCCACAGAAAATTGCAAGTTCCAGTACTTTTATAAATAAGGTGAGAAAAACTATTGAATTCATGAAAGGACTTGTAGCAAAAGTATCTCTCCCCTTGCAACAAGAGTCTTCAATAAATGTAAATAAGGATGTTAAATGTTCATATAGCATTGTTTTTTTGCATGTAATCTATAATGATTCGACATTAAATTGGTTTTATGCTACAACTTTTAAATGTCTGGATTGGTTTAGCTGGATTATTTCTTATTGGAAAAGGCTTTGCTTTGTACTACTTGGTTTTTGCTAGTACAAATTAATTTCACAAAATCATTAATAAAAAAAGCTGTTTTTGTACAGACTCGTTCCAAGTTCTCAGGAGAAGAGTCAGTACCCAGTGCATCGTGACACCTTGTCATCCTTTACTGTAAGCTACTGTATATTATTGCTTATTGTTTTTCTTCATTTAAGCACTTGATGATCACTCAACGCATCATAGGACTTCTTGATTGTATGATGTCAATTTGTGTATTGCTACAGGAACATGAGGGGAGGTTACCATGGCAACCTGTCCCAAATGGTAAGGTGATGCTCTGGTATCCCTGATCCCTCGCTGAAATAGCTCACCTCCTTTAAAATAAACACATCTTACGATATCGAGAAAGCACTGGCGTGGAGACTCCAAGCACATAAGATAGTGTCGCCGACAAAAGGCTTCTCTAGTCTACGTGAGATAGATGCTCAGCATCAAGCTAACTGCTCCACGTGTTCCCAAACGCTAACGACCAGCTCACATAAATAAACCAGTAAATACAGAAGAAGTGTGTCTAACTGCTACGCAACACAAACTGTCACACCAGTCTTATAAACATTTCAGAGCCCGCTTTAAGTTCATCCAGTTGTTTACAGTAGGGATGGGAGGGGTATTCCACTCCACTTCACTCCATGTCCTGACAGCCATTAGGGGCTTCTTAGGTGTGTCAGTCACTCACTGCTTTGTTATTGTTGTCCTGCTGTCAGTCCCTCTGTGCTTTGTGCTCATCAGAAGGGGTTGCTGAGGGCCGAGGTCCTTGCGAAAGACTCCATGTAGGCAGGCTAAATGTAGGAAGGTGTTTCCTCTGTACCATGGAAGGAAACAGCGTGTTCTACTGCTCTGTTGGTAAAAAAAAAGGAAAACTGTCAATGATTGTTGTTACTTCCACATATGTACCTATTTTATTTGGTTTGATTGACTGTAATTGTATTTTTGTTCTAGCACTACACAATCTATTCTACTTCCTCTATTTTACCGATGATCTCCCAGCAGGCACAAATACGTTGATTATACACACATGTCCTTTAAAACTGACTTGGATAGAATGTTGGAAAATATTTGTATTTGTAAATTGAAACAACGTTGATGTCCAACGTTGGATCCACGGTGTTGGTTGGGAAATGACCAACTTGCAAAGGTCAAATCAACGTCTAAACATAGTCAAAAAGTATGTTGTTTCAACGTTGTATTTGTGTTGTAGAATATTGGTTGGTAAATGACCAAAATTCAATGGTCAAATTAACGTCTCAAACTGATATTGAATAAACGTTGCCAAAAAACATGTTGTTTCAACGTTGTATTTGTGTTGTAGAATATTGGTTGGGAAATAACCAAAATTCAATGCTCAAATCAACGTCACAACCTGACATTGATTAAACGTCATCAAAAAGCATGTTGTTTCAACGTTGTATTTGTGTTGTAGAATATTGGTTGGGAAATGACCAATATTCAATGGTCAAATACACGTAAGAACCCTACGTTGAATAAAATCAAATCAAAAAGGATGTTGTTCCAACGTTAGGTTTGAGTTGCTCAACGTCGGGACCTAATTCAACAAGTTCTCACCGTTATTTCAATGTCTTGTGGCTGCTGTGATAGTCCAGAGGACCCAAAACGTTATGATTCTAGGGCCAAAAAATTCGGCCAGGGGCCAGGCTATATATCGGGCTAATTATATATACTGTATATTTATATATATATATATATATATATATATATATATATATATATATATATATATATATATATATATATATATATATATATATATATATATATGATTTTTTTTGGAGGATGCGGGCAGAGCGTGGGCACTCAGACTTTTGTGATTTGCAAACTGGACAAAATCTTGGAGACGCCTGCATGGCCAAGTATGATGAATTTGAGGAGCAGAAATAGACAACTAGAGTGAAAAGTAAAAATTTGTTTTCGCTCGTTTAAACACAAATATTCAAATATGGATTATTTTCTCTGGCTGAAAGCGACCTGGCAAGATCGTTGTCTCGAGATTCCTTTGGAGGACAGTGCAGTGAAGACGCAACAACTTCTTTCCTGTCAACAACACCCAGGGAGTTGAGAACTCTGTTCGCCGTGCCTGCAGAGTGACTCCAGGACCACAGATATAACACATGCAAACCATGGACCATGAACTGCCACATATGCACACATACCCCCACCTTCACCACTGCTTAATCCCATGAGGTGTGACAAATGTTTGGAGCCGCGCCAGAAGGGCTGCATCTTCGACACCGGACATGGGGATATGATATGTGTATATATATTAGGGGTGTAACGGTACGTGTATTTGTATTGAACCGTTTCGGTACGGGGGTGTACCGAACGAGTTTCTAAGCTAAAGTCTTAACAAGCTGCTTTGCTTCTTCTGCCTCTGTCTCAGCACCCAGTATTGTACCACCCACACAACCATCTGATTGGTTACATACAAAGCGGTAACAGCCAATCAGCAGTGCGTATTCAAAGCGGTAACAGCCAATCAGCAGTGCGTATTCAGAGCGCATGTAGTCAATGCTTCAGCGTCGAGCAGGTAGGTGTTTAGCAGGTAAGCATCAGGCAGCGGACTCTCCTAAATTATAATAAACACCTCCCAGTCAACTACTAGTAACATCACTATGAGCCCGTTGATGTTCTAGAAACTTTAAACTGCAGCTCAGCTCGCTCGCAGTCCTGGCTTGAGGTGAAGGCTTATTAGCTTTTAGCGTAACGTTAGCTCATTTTGCGGTGTGTGTGTGTGTGTGTGTGTGTGTGTGTGTGTGTGTGTGTGTGTGTGTGTGTGTGTGTGTGTGTGTGTTACGGACAGAAAAGCTTTGAATGGCAGGGTCCCTGCTATCACAGGTTGATAAAAGTATAAAGTTTACATAATAAAAATCAACTACAGGCTTTTTATATGTAGAAGAAAAGTTTGGTCATTTTATTTAATCTGAGCAACAACTTGAGGCAGTTTAATGTTGATTAATGTGGGCAGAATTATTATAGTGTTCCCAATGTTAAAATGATAAAGCCATTGTTTACAAATTTGGTAAAAAAATTACCAAAACATTTATATTTTGTTGTTTTCTTACTGTACCGAAAATTAACCGAACCGTGACCTCTAAACCGAGGTACGTACCAAACTGAAATTTTTGTGTACCGTTACACCCTTAATATATATATATATATATATATATATATATATATATATATATATATATATGTATATATATATATATATATATATATATATATATATATATATATATATATATATATATATATATATATAAAAATACTTGTTTCTTTCTAAAGTTATTTGAATACTTAAACAGTGGTAAAACCAGGTTTAATCAGTTACTAGTAGGGTTGCCAATCAGCCCTCGAAAAACAGAATTGTCCTGCATTTAGAAACAAAAGTTTGCCTTATGGGGACACACTTTGTCCTGTTAATGCTAACTGCAGTATGTGTGCAATAATAATGGGAGGTTTCCAAGGAAGACTCAGATTTCTTATTATTCTTTTTACAAGCAACAAACGACAAAGTGTGTCATAAACTGTGGTCATGCAGCAACCTACTGTCATATATGGGTCTCCATTTTCATTACTATATCACAGTCGGGGACGGCGTGGTGAAGTTGGGAGAGTGGCCGTGCCAGCAATCTGAGGGTTACTGGTTCAATCCCCACCTTCTACCATCCTAGTCACGTCCATTGTGTCCTTGAGCAAGACACTTCACCCTTGCTCCTGATGGGTCCTGGTTAGCACCTTGCATGGCAGCTCCCGCCATCAGTGTGTGAATGGGTGAATGTGGAAATAGTGTCAAAGCACTTTGAGTTCCTTAAAAAAGGTAGAAAAGCGCTATACAGGTACAACCCATTTACAGTCTGTGTTTTTATGGTACCGTTTGTGATGTCTTATGTTGTCTAACTTTTATGTAAATGTTTTTAATGGACTTTGTTGTTTGCACTATCAACCTGCCTTTGGCTACAACCTGGAACATTTAATTTTTTTTATGTCCATTAATAGGCATTGCCCCATGTAACAAATAAAGACACTCTAATCTAAAATATATTTATTATTCTCCATCGTTTTTTATCCTTAAAAGTTGATGCATTAATTGGAGCAACATTTTCAAACTTGTATTTTAAAGTGGTACTGTGCATTGGAAAATTGGCATACTACAACACTCATAGGTCCTGAGCAACAAAAGGTTTGCGTGTATTAAAAGACGTGCAAACTTGATAGCGCCTGCAAAGCTGATCTACACAACTCCTGCGTGGAGGATTGTCTCTGAAATATGCGAAATAGGGAGGGCAGTTTATTTACACAAATGCACAGAAAGGATGCACAAAAAAATTGGTTTACGGTACACCCAAATCGTGATTCCTTTTCATCCTGATTCTAAGTCGAATCATAATTTTAAAAAATTGATTAAAAAAAAGTTTTTGTTTTTTTAAATAAGAATCATATATATATATATATATATATAAATATATATATATATATATACATATATATATATATATATATATATATATATATATGTATATATATATATATATATATGTATGTATATATATATATATATATATATATATATATATATATATATATATATATATATATATATATATATATGTATGTATATATATATATATATATATATATATATATGTATACATACTGTATATATATATATATATATATATATATATATATATATATATATATATATATATATATATATATATATATATATATATATATATATATCCGCCATATCCATTCAAACAGAAGAACCTTTTCTAACCTGTAACCTGTTTTGAAAAAGTTTAATTTTAATTATCATACTGAATAATTAATTGCGAGAATCGGATTGAATCGATAATCGTGTTGAAATTGTCACCCAAGGAATCGGATCGAATCGTTGGGTGCCCAAAGATTCACGCCCTTAATACACAGTATGCAGAACATATGCTGAGTATTAATACGCCCATAATACGGGGAGGAGGAGACGCAAATTTAAACATTTTAGCACACGCAATATGATTTATTTACACTAAAACTGTTCTGTGGGCGCTGTTTTGCTTTTATATTTAGCACACCTGGAATGTTCGTACAAGCTGGCACAGTTCAGCACAAATAATTGTGAGACAAGACAGACAATGGAGAGAGACAATATTTCCCCTACTGTCATGAATAATAATATTAGACATATGTCCCATTGAGCAATGACATTTTATAATTTTACAGCTGCTGGATGACTTTCAATTCAATTGCGTCGTTTTGGTGTCTGATGGCATTTTTTTTTTGAAAGGCATTCATTCTTTTTTACCTAGTTATTATATTATTATATAATCTCGCCCGTGTGAGAACATGTCTTGCAATAGGCTATGTATTTTCTGGATCATTCCAAACGCATCATTACAACACCGCAGCGCCTCCCAGTGCGCACCTTCAGCATGCTAAAAGTAGGTTCTGCTGTCTAGATCTTATTTCAATGTAGCCCAGAAAAGGTGGTACATAATACATGTGTGTGCTGCATGTCAACAGCATGATGCCATGAAGTGGAGGGAAATGAGTGTCTCTATGGCGACAGCACACGCAAAGTCCTCATTTAGGTATGATGGTCTGCACCACTTTTACACTAGTTATCAATTGTATATGCAGTCTAGTAGATCAGGCCCTCAATCAATTAAATATCAATTAATTTTGGACAATTGTATACATCCACTTGCTGTGGACAGTTTGGGGCAACTTACTAACTACCTAATAATGTTGATGTGTGAGGCTTGTTTGTCAAAAATGAACAATGTTTTTGATGCTGTATCTGACAGCATGCTAAAAGTAGGTTCTGCTGTCTAGATCTTATTTCAATGTAGCCCAGAAAAGGTGGTACATAATACATGTGTGTGCTGCATGTCAACAGCATGATGCCATGAAGTGGAGGGAAATGAGTGTCTCTATGGCGACAGCACACGCACTATTTACTTTCATTCATGTACAACGTTACCAAAAAGTCTTGTTCATATTTCTAGTTGAGTGTCATCTTTTAGGCAACAAAATGATGTACTTTAGTTGTGCTTATAATCAGTAGTTGCTTCAGACAAAGACATAAAGGATATTTTAATGATGCACTCTACAGAGGAAAACATATAAATACCAGAATGGAAAGTAATCATGTGACAACATCATCTAATAAAAGATCATAGAATAAAAATTAAAAAAAGGTGTGCTTGTGACGACGCAGGAGGGATTTCTATGCAGATACTTCTTCAGTCTTGCACACACACACACAAACGCACGCACACACGGAAGCAGTGTGGTGTTAATTAACTGACACCGCGTGGTCACTGTTGATCTCCTTTGATGCTGGACTCTCAGGATGCACATGCCAGCAGTGGTTACATCATCAAAATATTATTGTTATCGCCACAGGAGCGCATGCAGTGTGTGTGAAGATGACAAACGGGGAGTTACGGTGTAAACATTAACAGCAAATCTTTAAAAACACTAAGTGGGTTTTTAAAGATTTGTTTACAGTTGAGACAGATGTTCAGCTGAGTAGACCCACTTTTCTGAGCCTGTTCCGTCCTCTCGCGGATATGCACCAAAAACATTTTTTTATGCCACATTAAATGTGACACACATGTACAGTATCAGCCATCATGGTTACGTAATACATTTAGGAAAAGCTTGAATAATTCTGCCACTGACAAACTACATTTAGATGATATGTGGGGGAAGTTCGACAGTCTGAGGTTGTGTTAGACCAGGGATGTCCAAACTTTCTGACTCAAGGGCCACAGTGGGTTAAAAAAATTTGGTAGAGAACTGAAAGCAGACTGCATGTAAAAAATAATACATACATACATACAAACATGCCGTATTTTTCTGACTATAAGTCGCAGTTTTTTTCATAGTTTGGCCGGGCTCCAGTGCGATTTATATATGTTTTTTTCCTTCTTTATTATGCATTTTCGGCAGGTGCGACTTATACTCCGAAAAATACGGTACATATATATATATATATATATATATATATATATATATATATATATATATATATATATATATATATATATATATATATATATATATATATATAAACTATATATATACCAGTGACGTGCAGTCACTGGAGGCATGGAAAGAAAAAAAATGTAAAAAGAAAAAAAAAAAATTAAATTGTTATATGTATCCAGTGATTATACTATAACGTTATTTTCCATTTAACTTCACCAGTTTTAGATTATTTTTATTTAAAATCGCTGAATTTTCACATTTGCCGTTCAAATACTGAGAAGATACTTGCGGTGATCAGCAGCCAGTTGAGGCACTGAGTTGTGCCTCAACATGGATTGTGCAACGATCTATATGAACTCTATTATACATTTCCATAGTTTAGTTAGCTGAGGTATATAATGTACAGTGTATTTTGTCAACAACTGTATGTGTGTAAAGTATTTCTTGTGCTGAGCAATCATAAAACTGCTGCGAAGACGCACTGTGTGAGGCTCGCAGTAATCCCGCCTCCTGGTGCCGGTTAATGCACCCCCGCGCAGAATGCACCCCCCGCCCGGGAGCGCCACACCAACCAAAGCCCACACCCAAACCATCCACGTGCAAGAGGGTTAAAAAGTGCAAAAACAACAATGCTCGCGCCGGAGGAGCCGCGAACGACTGCAGGGACACAACATTAGGTACACCTGCAGACTGCAGCACGGATTTCATATTTCATTCATTCACAACTCCTCCAACACAAACACCACTGTTCCCGCACTTATAAGTAAAGGTAAGACCATTATAGCGTTTTTTTTTTAATTAAATGTGCTTTTTTGTGTGCTACAGTTTGTATGTGTAAAGTTAAAGTTAAGTTAAAGTACCAATGATTGTCACACACACACTAGGTGTGGTGAAATTTGTTCTCTGCATTTGACCCATCCCCTTGATCACCCCCTGGGAGGTGAGGGGAGCAGTGGGCAGCAGCGGCGCCGCGCCCGGGAATAATTTTTGGTGATTTAACCCCCAATTCCAACCCTTGATGCTGAGTGCCAAGCAGGGAAGAATGCTGGTATGAGCTTTTAAACATAACCCGATAACTGCTGCCAATCAAATGGTGAATAACATACTCTTTAGGGTTCATATGTTTGTAAATCTGACTGTGATGAAGTCAGTGCCTCACCAGTCATGAACCTCACCGCACGTCACTGATATATACATATATACACATATACATATATTTAGAGATATATGTATATACATTAGGGGTGTAACGGTACGTGTATTTGTATTGAACCGGTTCGGAGGTGTACCGAACGAGTTTCCACACGAACATATTAAGTAGCTTTCTGCACGTTGTGTAAACAATACACACCGAGGCACAACACACGGCATGCTGGCAGTGACGGCGCTACGATAGACTACGTCCTCTTTTCACCGGACATGTCCTCTTTTGCGGGGCTGTCCGGACGGAGTTTCTTAAATGCCTCAAATGTCCGGCATTTTGAGTTAGGGTTGCGTGTATTTTCAATGTACGTTCAGGGTTAAGAAGGGGTTAAAAACAAAACAAATTGTGCGCGCAGCAGCATTTGTGAGGAGGGGCAGAGACAGAGAGAGCGAGAGAGTTATGATAAACGTGCATGCGTCGCCAGGCTCTGCTTTTTATCAATAGATTTATCAGATTTAATTTTTTATTATCTATAGCAGGGGTGTCAAAAGTGTGCCCCGGAGGCCATTTGCGGCCCACAGCTAATGTTTTAAAGGCCCACGGCACATTCTAAAAATACTATTAAAATAAACAAAAACATAACAAAAGTGAAATAAAAAAGCTTGAAGGTGAAATGTAATTTAGAAAAAGTTGCAATGTTGACTAATAAAACAAAGCTGGTTTTTTTTCTTTCAAACTGTCATTGCTCAAAACATAATATTGAATCAAAATCAATGTTATTATGAATTATTGACCTATCCAAGGTTCCGATTACTTCACATCAAATATTCCA